>NC_135051.1:3567500-3815000 GCF_051014685.1 Ptiloglossa arizonensis | reverse complement strand
AGCAACAGGATTCCATGGATTACATGTTTTAATTGGGGGCTTTATATTATTAATTATTATAATTCGAATAAATAATAATCACTTTTCTTCAATTCGTCATTTTAATTTTTCAGCTGCTATCTGATGCTGACATTTTGTAGATGTTGTATGATTATTTCTATATATAATAATTTACTGATGAATATATTAATATAAAATAAATATAATAAATAATTATATTTAACTTATAATTAAATTTTTATTGTTTAAATATATTTAAAATGATTCATATTTTCATTAAAATAATAATTATTCTAATTATTCCCATAATTATTTTTATTGCAAATCACTTATTTTCATTAACCAATTTTAAAAAACGAGAAAAAATTTCTGCTTTCGAATGTGGATTTGACCCACTATCAGAAAATCGCCTACCATTTTCCATTAATTTTTATTTAATTGCTTTAATCTTTTTAATTTTCGATATCGAAATTATATTAATTGTTCCTATAATCACTACTCTTAATAAATATTATGAAATAACCACTTTTTATTGTTTTATTTCTATCATCTGAATTCTACTATTGACCCTCTGACTAGAATGATACATAAAATTTCTAAAATGACACTTTAATTGAAACCAAAATAGAGGTAAATTATTGTTAATAATTTCATTGGATTAAATCTCCAATTAATTGCATATTGTACTATATATTGTAGCATAATACAATATAATTAATTTCGAATTAATAGCTTGATTTAATAAATATATATATATATTCTATACACCAATTTGGAGAGATATTTATTAATATATATAGTATAATAAAATCATTGATTTATCTTTATACTGAATATATAATATTTTTAAAAACCATATAAACTTCGGTATTAGTTAAATTATAAAACTTAATTTGCTATTAAAAATCAATAATAAAATTGTACCTATATTTTCATAATTTAGAAATAAAATGATTTTAATCATTTTAAAAGAATTAGAAATTCTTTTTATTTTATTTCTGTCTAAAAATACAAAATATGCATTATCCTAATATTTTCAATATTATACTGTTTAAGCTATTTAAACAATACAAATTTAATAAAAACGTCCCTATCAAAAATAAAATATACCACTCTATTATATTAATAATATTAAATTTTACCCCTTCAATTAATTTTCTTAATCTTATTAATCAATAAATGTTTAAACTATTTTTAGGAATTATTAAAAATTCCTCTTAATAAATAACCAACTAGATATAATTTTAACACTATATACTTATCAATCCCCCCCACAGGAGTAACATACATTCACATAAATATATTTATAAATATTCATCCATAAAAAAATATAAATAGTAATATTATAACTATAGACCTTACCATATAACTATTTTCCCCAAATTTACTAAAGGTCTAAAATTTAAGTCTTTATTAAATAAAACCCAACTAATCAAACGAATTGTATAAGAAATAGTCAAAAAGGTAGAGATATATTTAAATTAAATAGAGATTATAATTAAATTATATTTTTCCATACAAAAATATTCTAAAAATATATCTTTAGAATAAAATCCAGACGAAAAAGGAAACCCTACCAAATTCAATAAACACAAAATCATAATTATCCTCTTTATAGGAAAAATTTTAACTAAACCGCCATATTTCCGCATATCTTGATTTCCTATTATTCTATGGATAAAATCCCCTGCACATATAAATATATTAGATTTAAATAAAGCATGCACAATTAAATGAAAAAAAGCCAAATCTCGGTACCCTAATCTCAAAATTATTAGAATAAACCCTAATTGACTCAAAGTAGAAAAAGCAAATTTTTTTTTAAATCATACTCAAAATTTGCTATTAAACCCGCCATTAATATGGTTAAACTAGAAATTAATGTTAATAAGAAATTTATATTATACATTATAATTATATTTCTATATCCAATTAATAAATGAACTGCAGTAACTAAAGTTGAAGAATGAACTAAAGAAGAAACAGGGGTAGGAGCAGTTATCGCAGCAGGTAAACAAGAAGAAAACGGTATTTGAGCTCTTTAGTTATTCCACAAATTAATAATATCAAAATCATACAGCCTCCTATACTATCAATCAATATATATCCCCAAGAACCCCTAACTGAAGCCAAAACAATTAAAATTAATAAACACACATCACCTACTCGATTACATAAAACCAATAAGTTACCAAACAAAATGAAATTAATCCTAAACCATCCCATCCAACTAAAATACTTAAAATTCTAGGCCTTATAATTATAATACATATAGATATAATAAATAATAATAACATATATTTATACCGATCAATATATATATATATCACCCTCTATATATCCAACCCTACAAATTACAATCATCGATGAAATTAATAAAACTACTCCTAAATATATTAAACTCATAAAATCTAAATAAATTGAAAAATTTAACATTATCCTATTTAAATTTATTAAAATCACTCCATAATGAAATCAATTTTTGTCAAATAAAAATATAAACTTAGAAATATAAAACTCACCCTATTAATAAATATTAAAATAAGACTATATAAAAAAAAATTCATAATTTAAAATAAAATTTATACCTTTGATTCCAGAAATCAATAATTTTAATAAACTATTTAAACTTAATTACAAAACAATACTATATTTAAAAATATAAAATTTAAAGGGATTCAATGTATTAAAACTATTATATAATTAAATACTGAATAGTTATTTATATACATGTAAAAATAATTACCTTTCCCATGAAAAATATAAATAAACATATATATATTGAATATAAAAAATTTAAAAAACATATAAAAAAAAAATAGAATTACTAACATTTTCAACCAAATAATTAAATTAATTAATAAAAATACCTCCCCAATTAAAATTAAAGAAATAGGAACTGATCCATTTCTCCGTTTCTTTCTTCGTTTCTCCGTTTCTTTCTTCGTTTCTTCGTTTCATTCTTCGTTACTCCGTTTCTTTCTTCGTTTCTCCGTTTCTCCGTTTCTTTCTTCGTTTCTCCGTTTATTTCTTCGTATCTCCATTTATTTCTCCGTTTCTTTCTTTGTTTCTCCGTTTCTTTCTTCGTTTCTCCGTTTCTTTCTTCGTTTCTCCGTTTCTTTCTTCGTTTCTCCGTTTCTTTCTTCGTTTCTCCGTTTCTTTCTTCGTTTCTCCGTTTATTTCTTCCTATCTCCATTTATTTCTCCGTTTCTCCGTTTCTTTCTACGTTTCTCCGTTTCTTTCTTCGTTTCTCCGTTTCTTCGTTTCTCCGTTTCTTTCTTCTTTTCTCCGTTTCATTGTTCGTTTCTCCGTTTCTTTGTTCGTTTCTCCGTTTCTTTCTTCGTTTCTTCGTTTCTTTCTTCGTTACTCCGTTTCTTTCTTCGTTTCTCCGTTTCTTTCTTCGTTTCTTCGTTTCTTTCTTCGTTTCTCCGTTTCTTTCTTCGTTTCTCCGTTTATATCTTCGTTTCTCCATTTATTCCTCCGTTTCTTTCTTCGTTTCATTCTTCGTTTCTCCGTTTCTTTCTTCGTTTTTCCGTTTCTTTCTTCGTTTCTTCGTTTCTCCGTTTCTTTCTTCGTTTCTCCGTTTCTCCGTTTCTCCGTTTCTCCGTTTCTCCGTTTCTCCGTTTCTCCGTTTCTCCGTTTCTCCGTTTCTCCGTTTCTCCGTTTCTCCGTTTCTCCGTTTCTCCGTTTCTCCGTTTCTCCGTTTCTCCGTTTCTCCGTTTCTCCGTTTCTCCGTTTCTCCGTTTCTCCGTTTCTCCGTTTCTCCGTTTCTCCGTTTCTTTCTTCGTATCTCCATTTATTTCTCCGTTTCTCCGTTTATTTCTCCGTTTCTCCGTTTCTTTGTTCGTTTCTCCGTTTCTTTGTTCGTTTCTCCGTTTCTTTCTTTGTTTCTCCGTTTCTTTCTTCGTTTCTCCGTTTCTTTCTTCGTTTCTTTGTTCGTTTCTCCGTTACTTTCTTCGTTTCTTCGTTTCTTTCTTCGTTACTCCGTTTCTTTCTTCGTTTCTCCGTTTCTTTCTTCGTTTCTCCGTTTATTTCTTCGTATCTCCATTTATTTCTCCGTTTCTCCGTTTCTTTCTTCGTTTCTCCGTTTCTTTCTTCGTTTCTCCGTTTCTTTCTTCGTTTCTCCGTTTATTTCTTCGTATCTCCATTTATTTCTCCGTTTCTCCGTTTCTTTCTTCGTTTCTCCGTTTCTTTCTTCGTTTCTCCGTTTATTTCTTCGTATCTCCATTTATTTCTCCGTTTCTCCGTTTATTTCTTCGTTTCTCCATTTATTTCTCCGTTTCTCCGTTTCTTTGTTCGTTTCTCCGTTTCTTTGTTCGTTTCTCCGTTTCTTTGTTCGTTTCTCCGTTTCTTTATTCATTCCTCCGTTTCTTTCTTCGTTTCTCCGTTTCTTTGTTCGTTTCTCCGTTTCTTTCTCCGTTTCTCGGTTTATTTCTTCGTTTCTCCATTTATTTCTCCGTTTCTGCGTTTCTTTCTTCGTTACTCCGTTTCTTTCTTCGTTTCTGCGTTTCTTTCTTCGTTTTTGTGTTTCTTTCTTCGTTTCTCCGTTTCTTTGTTCGTTTCTCCGTTTCTTTCTTCGTTTCTTCGTTTCATTCTTCGTTACTCCGTTTCTTTCTTCGTTTCTCCGTTTCTCCGTTTCTTTCTTCGTTTCTCCGTTTATTTCTTCGTATCTCCATTTATTTCTCCGTTTCTTTCTTTGTTTCTCCGTTTCTTTCTTCGTTTCTCCGTTTCTTTCTTCGTTTCTCCGTTTCTTTCTTCGTTTCTCCGTTTCTTTCTTCGTTTCTCCGTTTCTTTCTTCGTTTCTCCGTTTATTTCTTCCTATCTCCGTTTCTTTCTTCGTTTCTTCGTTTCTTTCTTCGTTACTCCGTTTCTTTCTTCGTTTCTCCGTTTCTTTCTTCGTTTCTCCGTTTCTTTCTTCGTTTCTCCGTTTATTTCTTCGTTACTCCGTTTCTTTCTTCGTTTCTCCGTTTCTTTGTTCGTTTCTCCGTTTCTTTGTTCGTTTCTCCGTTTCTTTCTTCGTTTCTTCGTTTCTTTCTTCGTTTTTCCGTTTCTTTCTTCGTTTCTCCGTTTATATCTTCGTTTCTCCATTTATTCCTCCGTTTCTTTCTTCGTTTCATTCTTCGTTTCTCCGTTTCTTTCTTCGTTTTTCCGTTTCTTTCTTCGTTTCTTCGTTTCTCCGTTTCTTTCTTCGTTTCTCCGTTTCTTTCTTTGTTTCTCCGTTTCTTTCTTCATTTCTCCGTTTATTTCTTCGTTTCTCCGTTTGATTCTTCGTTTCTGCGTTTCTTTGTTCGTTTCTCTGTTTCTTTCTTCGTTTCTCCGTCTCTTTCTCCGTTTCTCGGTTTATTGCTTCGTTCCTCCGTTTCTTTCTTCGTTTCTTCGTTTCTTTCTTCATTTCTCCGTTTCTTTCATCGTTTCTCCGTTTCTCCGTTTCTCCGTTTCGATTAAATGATTATAATATTTATAATTTCTATTATAAATCATTTGATCTATAGTTAAATTAGACACTAATACTCTAGATACATATTTAATATATTTATTAATCTCTTTAGCCTCCAGAAGAATTTTATTTATACTATTTACTATATATAATAATTTACACAGAATCGAAAATAAATCTAATTATTTATTTATAATAATTACTTTTTTTCACTTTTATTAAAAATTGGGATGTACTCTTTAAACGTTCGATTCATTTCTTTAATTTATTCATTAAATTGAATTAATTTATTCTTTATAATAACTTTAATATAATTAATCCCTATAATTATTATAGAACTCATATTAAAATTTAATAATGAAATTTATTTTATTTGCCTAATTAATGTAATTATTGCCCCTACCATTTGCTTAAACAAAAAAATCAATCATAATAATTATAGGATATTCATCTGTTATACAAACATCTATTATAGTTATTTTATTAATAATTAACAAAAATACATTTTTAACATATTTCATTTTATGTTCAATAATTTCTTTAATTTTAATTTTTATATTTAAAATAATAAACATTAACTCTTCTTCCTTATTTAATATATTAACCTCTAATAAAAGAAAAAATATTTTATACTCAATAATTATTATGTACACAAATTTCCCACCTATAGCACTCTTTATATGGAAATAAATCGTCCTAGAAACATTAATAAATTCAAGAATAAAATTTACCGTGGAAGGTTTAATTTTACATTGATACGAAAGATGAAACATACAAAAGTTTGTACAAAAGTATTTATTTATTTTATAGCACGGTGGGGAATATCATACAAATGGAAATACTTATCTCTAATGTCGGTAAATTCTACTTGTCGCGCCATCTATTTGTGGAAATTAGAACAATTCCTCGACAAACTTGAGCGTTCCTCCGCCAGGTGTTTTCACCCCTTAAGTGTAGTTTAACCCTTTCTCCAATAGATGGCAACCCATGTAATTACCACGTTACAGGGATTTGTAAATGTGGGTTAAGAATATATTTGCATACATACAAACTATAATTCCGATATGTAGAGAAATATTCATTTATTTTATCCCACGGCATCTTCGAACGTATTTGTTCGGTCTAACCAAATATTTCAAGAAATTGATGGCTTTTTATACCGAAACATTGTCAAAAATTGTTTAATCTACGGTCCAACGACGGTTGTTAATAATTATGATAAATAAATGTCAAGATATTGCGAAGTCTGCGAAGGCGAACGGTTTCAGTGAATGTTTGTTCATTTCAGCGGTTGTTATTAACATTTACGCATGTTCCCTATATTAATCGAACAATGTGCATCTTATTTATGCATTAAAAATGATTGATTCGCCTCTAGCAATTGATTTTGATCGAACTTCAAAGTAAAGAGATGTTTCTTAAAGTATTAAAACATGGAAAGTAATAATTGTCTATGAGATATATCAATTTAACATTTGATTAATACATGTAGAATCGAAATTTTTGGTAAAACAAGTGAATAAAAAATAATTATTATAAATAAATAATTAGATTTATTTCCGAATCTGTGTAAATTATTATATACAGTAAATAGTATAAATAAAATTCTTCTGGAGGATAAAGAGATTAAAAAATATATTAAATATGTACTTAGAGTATTAGTGCATAATTTAACTATAGCTCAAATGATTTATAATAGAAATTATAACTATTATAATCATTTAATCGAAACGGAGAAACGGAGAAACGGAGAAAGAAACGGAGAAACGAAGAAAGAAACGGAGAAACGAAGAAAGAAACGGAGAAACGAACAAAGAAACGGAGAAACGAACAAAGAAACGGAGAAATGAAGAAAGAAACGGAGAAACGGAGAAATAAATGGAGATACGAAGAAATAAACGGAGAAACGAAGAAAGAAACGGAGAAACGAAGAAAGAAACGGAGAAACGAAGAAAGAAAGGGAGAAACGAAGAAAGAAGCGGAGAAACGAAGAAAGAAACGGAGAAACGGAGAAAGAAACGGAGTAACGAAGAAAGAAACGAAGAACGTAACGGAGAAACGAACAAAGAAACGGAGAAACGAAGAAAGAAACGGAGAAACGAACAAAGAAACGGAGAAACGAACAAAGAACGGAGAAACGAAGAAAGAACCGGAGAATCGGAGAAATAAATGGAGAAACGAATAAATAAACCGAGAAACGGAGAAAGAAACGGAGAAACGAACAAAGAAACGGAGAAACGAAGAAAGAAACGGGGAAACGAAGAAAGAAACGGAGAAACGAAGAAAGAAACGGAGAAACGGAGAAATAAATGGACATACGAAGAAATAAACGGAGAAACGAAGAAAGAAACGGAGAAACGAAGAAAGAAACGGAGAAACGAAGAAAGAAACGGAGAAACGAATAAAGAAACGGAGAAACGGGGAAATAAATTGAGATACGAAGAAATAAACGGAGAAACGAAGAATGAAACGGAGAAACGAAGAAAGAAACGGAGAAACGAAGAAAGAAACGGAGAAACGAACAAAGAAACGGAGAAATGAAGAAAGAAACGGAGAAACGGAAAAATAAATGGAGATACGAAGAAATAAACGGAGAAACGAAGAAAGAAACGGAGAAACGAAGAAAGAAACGGAGAAACGAAGAAAGAAACGGAGAAACGAAGAAAGAAAGGGAGAAACGAAGAAAGAAGCGGAGAAACGAAGAAAGAAACGGAGAAACGGAGAAAGAAACGGAGTAACGAAGAAAGAAACGAAGAACGTAACGGAGAAACGAACAAAGAAACGGAGAAACGAAGAAAGAAACGGAGAAACGAACAAAGAAACGGAGAAACAAAGAGAGAAACGGAGAAAAGAACAAAGAAACGGAGAAACGAAGGAAGAAACGGAGAAACGAAGAAAGTAACGGAGTAACGAAGAAAGAAACGAAGAAATGAAGAAAGAAACGGAGAAACGAGCAAAGAAACGGAGAAACGAACAAAGAAACGGAGAAACGAAGAAAGAAACGGAGAAACGGAGAAATAAATGGAGATACGAAGAAATAAACTGAGAAACGAAGAAAGAAACGGAGAAACGAAGAAAGAAACGGAGAAACGACGAAAGTAACGGAGTAACGAAGAAAGAAACGAAGAAACGAAGAAAGAAACGGAGAAACGAGCAAAGAAACGGAGAAACGAACAAAGAAACGGAGAAACGGAGAAACGAAGAAAGAAACGGAGAAACGAAGAAAGAATCGGAGAAACGAACAAAGAAACGGAGAAACGAAGAAAGAAACGGAGAAACGGAGAAATAGATGGAGATACGAAGAAATAAACGGAGAAGCGAAGAAAGAAACGGCGAAACGAAGAAAGAAACGGAGAAACGAAGAAAGAAACGGAGAAACGAAGAAAGTAACGGAGTAACGAAGAAAGAAACGAAGAAATGAAGAAAGAAACGGAGAAACGAGCAAAGAAACGGAGAAACGAACAAAGAAACGGAGAAACCAACAAAGAAACGGAGAAACGAACAAAGAAACGGAGAAACGAACAAAGAAACGGAGAAACGAACAAAGAAACGGAGAAACGAAGAAAGAAACGGCGAAACGGAGAAATAAATGGGGAAACGAACAAAGAAATGGAGAAACGAAGAAAGAAACCGAGAAACTGAGATATAAACGGAGAAACGAAGAAAGGAACAGAGAAACGAAGAGAGAAACGGAGAAACGAACAAAGAAACGGAGAAACGAAGAAAGAAACGGAGAATCGGAGAAATAAATGGAGAAACGAAGAAGTATACCGAGAAACGGAGAAAGAAACGGAGAAACGGACAAATATACGGAGAAATGAAGGAAGAAACGCAGAATTGGAGAAATAAATGGAGAAATGAAGAAATAAACGGAGAAACGAACAAAGAATCGGAGAAACAAAGAAAGAAACGGAGAAACGAACAAAAAAACGGAGAAACGAAGAAAGAAACGGGAAACGAAGAAAGAAACGGAGAAACGAAGAAAGAAACGGAGAAACGAACAAAGGAACGGAGAAACGAAGAAAGAAACGGAGAAACGAACAAAGAAACGGAGAAACGAACATAGAAACGGAGAAACGAACAAAGAAACGGAGAAACGAACAAAGAAACGGAGAAACGTTTCTCCGTTTTTCCGTTTCTCGGTTTCTCCGTGTCTCCGTTACTCGGTTTCTCCGATTCTCGGTTTCTCCGTTTCTCCGTTACTCGGTTTCTCCGTTTCTCCGTTTCTCCGTTTCTCCGTTTCTCCGTTTCTCGGTTTCTCCGTTTCTCCGTTTCTCCGTTTCTCCGTTTCTCCGTTTCTCCGTTTCTCCGTTTCTCGGTTTCTCCGTTTCTCCGTTTCTCCGTTTCTCGGTTTTTCCGTTTCTCCGTTTCTCCGTTTCTTTGTTCGTTTTTCCATTTATTTCTCCGTTTTTCCGTTTCCTTCTTCGTTTCTCCGTTTCTTTCTTCCTTTCTCCATTTCTTTGTCCGTTTCCCCATTTATTTCTCCGTTTCGCCGTTTCTTTCTTCGCTTCTCCGTTTCTTCGTTCGTTTCTCCGTTTCTTTCTTCGTTTCTCCGTTTCTTCGTTCGTTTCTCCGTTTCTTTGTTCGTTTCTCCGTTTCTTTCTTCGTTTCTCCGTTTCTTCGTTCGTTTCTCCGTTTCTTTGTTCGTTTCTCCGTTTCTTCGTTCGTTTCTCCGTTTCTTTGTTCGTTTCTCCGTTTCTTTGTTCGTTTCTCCGTTTCTTTCATCGTTTCTCCGTTTCTGTGTTCGTTTCTCTGTTTCTTTCTTCGTTTCTCCGTTTCTTTGTTCGTTTCTCCGTTTCTTTCTCCGTTTCTCGGTTTATTTCTTCGTTTCTCCATTCATTTCTCCGACTCTCCGTTTCTTTCTTCGTTTCTTCGTTTCTTTCTTCGTTACTCCGTTTCTTTCTTCGTTTCTCCGTTTCTTTCTTTGTTTCTCCGTTTCTTTCTCCGTTTCTCCTATTCTTTCTTCGTTTCTTCGTTTCTTTCTTCGTTACTCCGTTTCTTTCTTCGTTTCTCCGTTTCTTCCTTCGTTTCTCCGTTTCTTCCTTCGTTTCTCCGTTTATTTCTTCGTTTCTCCATTTCTTTGTTCGTTTCCCTATTTATTTCTCCGTTTCGCCGTTTCTTTCTTCGTTTCTCCGTTTCTTTGTTCGTTTCTCCGTTTCTTTGTTCGTTTCTCCGTTTCTTTGTTCGTGTCTCCGTTTCTTTGTTCGTTTCTCCGTTTCTTTGTTCGTTTCTCCGTTTCTTTCTCCGTTTCTCGGTTTATTTCTTCGATTCTCCATTCATTTCTCCGATTCTCCGTTTCTTTCTTCGTTTCTTCCTTCGTTACTCCGTTTCTTTCTTCGTTTCTCCGTTTCTTTGTTCGTTTCTCCGTTTCTTTCTTCGTTTCTCCGTTTATTCCTTCGTTTCTCCATTTATTTCTCAGTTTCTCCGTTTCATTCTTCGTTTCTCCGTTTCTTTCTTCGTTTTTCCGTTTCTTTCTTCGTTTCTCCGTCTCTTTCTGCGTTTCTCGGTTTATTTCTTCGTTCCTCCGTTTCTTTCTTCGTTTCTTCGTTTCTTTCTTCGTTTCTCAGTTTCTTTCTTCGTTTCTCCGTTTCTTTCTTCATTTCTCCGTTTCATTGTTTGTTTCTCAGTTTGTTTCTCCGTTTCTCGGTTTATTTCTTCGTTTCTCCATTAATTTCTCCGATTCTCCGTTTCTTTCTTCGTTTCTTCGTTTCGTCGTTTCTTTCTTCGTTACTACGTTTCTTTCTTCGTTTCTCCGTTTGTTTCTTCGTTTCTCAGTTTCTTTCTTCGTTTCTCCGTTTCTCTCTTCGTTTCTCCGTTTCTTCCTTCGTTTCTCCGTTACTTTCTTCGTTTCTCCGTTTCTTTCTTCGTTCCTCCGTTTATATCTTCGTTTCTTCATTTATTTCTCCGTTTCTTTCTTCGTTTCTTTCTTCGTTTCTCCGTTTCTTTCTTCTATTCTGCGTTTCTTTCTTCGTTTCTCCGTTTCTTCCTTCGTTTCTTCGTTTCTCCGTTTCTCTGTTTCTCCGTTTCTCCGTTTCTCCGTTTCTCCGTTTCTCCGTTTCTCCGTTTCTCCGTTTCTCCGTTTCTCCGTTTCTCCGTTTCGATTAAATGATTATAATAGTTATAATTTCTATTATAAATCATTTCAGTTATAGTTAAACTATACACTAATACTCTAAATACATATTTAATATATTTTTTAATCTCTTTAGCCTCCAGAAGAATTTTATTTATACTATTTACTGTATATAATAATTTACACAGAATCGGAAATAAATCTAATTATTTATTTATAATAATTAATTTTTATTCACTTATTTTACCAAAAATTTCGATTCTTCATGTATTAATCAAATGTTAAATTGATATATCTCATTGACAATTATTACTTTCCATGTTTTAAAACTTTAAGAAACATTTCTTTACTTTGAAGTTCGATCAAAATCAACTGCTAGAGGCGAAGCAATCATTTTTAATGCATAAATAAGATGCACATTGTTCGATCAATATAGGGAACATGCGTAAATGTTAATAACAATCGCTGGAATGAACAAACATTCACCGAAACCATTCGCCCTCGAAGATTTCGCAATATCTTGATGTTTGTTTATCATAATTATTAACAACCGTCGTAGGATCATACATTAGACAATTATTAACAATGTCCTACTATAAATAATGGCTTAAAATATCATTTCGTTGAAATATTCCTTGTTCGCGAAGGAATTTTTCCTTGAGTTCCAACTGACATTCTCAAGGCTACACGTATCGATTATCGATTCACAAGTATTTATCGCGGTGATTTTTCTATCTAAAAAAGCGAATAATTGAATTTTGGGACTTTTGTGTAAAAAGTACCACTTCTACGCGTATTGTGTAAATTATAAGAATTAAACAAATGTTAAATTAATGTATCTAATGAACAATTGTTACTTTCCGTGCTATAAAACTTTACGAAACACGTTTTAACGTGGAGTCTTGATCAAAATCAATTTCGATAAGTTTCTTAATTAATTGCAATACATAAATAAGATGCATATTGTTCGATCAATATAGGGAACATGAGTAAATGTTAATAACAATCGCTGAAATGAACAAACATTCACTGAAACCGTTCGCCTTCGCAGACTTCGCAATATCTTGACATTTATTTATCATAATTGTTAACAACCGTCGTTGGAACGTAGATTAAACAATTTTTGACAATGTTTCGGTATAACAAGCCATCAATTTCATGAAATATTTGGTTAGATCGAACAAATACGATCGAAGAAGCCGTGGGATAAAATAAATGAATATTTCTCTACATATCGGAATTATAGTTTGTATGTATGCAAATATATTCTGAACCCGCAATTACAAATCCCTGTAACGTGTTAACTACATGGGTTGCCATCTATTGGAGAAAGGGTTAAACTACACTTAAGGGGTGAAAACACCTGGCGGAGAAATGCTCAAGTTTGTCGAGGAATTGTTCTAATTTCCACAAATAGATGGCGCGACAAGTACAATTTACCGACATTAGAGATAAGTATTTCCATTTGTATGATATTCCCTACCGTGCGATAAAATAAATAAATACTTTTGTACAAACTTTTGTATGTTTCATCTTTCGAATAAATGTAAAATTAAACCTTCCACGGTAAATTTTATTCTTGAATTTATTAATGTTTCTAGGACGATTTATTTCAGTATAAAGAGTGCTATAGGTGGGAAATTTGTGTAGATAATAATTATTGAGTATAAAATAATTTTTCTTTTCTAAGAGGTTAATATATTAAATAAGGAAGAAGAGTTAATCTTTATTATTTTAAATATAAAAATTAAAATTAAAGAAATTATTGAATATAAAATGAAATATCTTAAAAATGTATTTTTGTTAATTATTAATAAAACAACTATAATAGATGTTTGTATAACAGATGAATATCCTATAATTATTATGATTGTTTTTTTTGTTTAAGCAAATTATAGGGGCAATAATTACATTAATTAGGCAAATAAAATAAATTTCATTATTAAATTTTAATATGAGTTCCATAATAATTATAGGGATTAATTTTATTAAAGTTATTATAAAGAATAGATTATTTCAATTTAATGAATAAATTAAAGAAATGAATCGAACATTTTAAGAGTACATCCCAATTTTTAAGATAAGTGAAAAAAAAAAAACTATTATGTTGTTTCGTTCTCTCCTCTTATCACTTGGATCTCTGGAGGAGAGATCCTTTTGAATGATTTATCCCCGTACGAGCCCCCAAATAACTATTGCTCTGATGTGGTATATTAAAGTATATTTAATAATATTATATATTACAATGATGGTAGTGTTAGATGTAGTGTCAGTGGTTAGTTTCGCTGGATACGTCTTTTAGTTGTCTCGTCTTATCGTCTTTTTAGTCATACCGTCCGCGACACACTCTTCGGACATACTCTCGTCGTCATACTTTGTCATACTATATCATACTGTGTCATACTGTGTTCCTACGTTCTTCTCGCGCTCTATATAGTCATTCCCATTCATTCTCTTTCATTCCAATCCTCAGTCTCTCTCACTTCAGACATTCGGCCACGCTCGGCCATCCCAATCACCCATCTTTTCTAAACACTCTTCACTTTCTCCGAACCACATGTATTTCCTTTCATCCCCATGCATTCTCACGCTCGGTCGTCGCACAAGACCCCCTGTAAAGGATACTCGTGCCTTCCAGGAAAACTAGCAGGCCGATCGGCGCTAAATGTTTACTTCAACTCGAGTCCAACCGCGCACGTTATCTTGTTTAGGCCTACGCTCGAAGCAGGCCTAAGCGGACGCCGAAAATCCGATACTACAATTATAAATAAATAATTACATTTATTTCCGATTCTGTGTAAATTATTATATATAGTAAATAGTATAAATAAAGTTCTTCTGGAGGCTAAAGAGATTAAAAAATATATTAAATATGTATTTAGAGTATTAGTGTCTAATTTAACTATAGATCAAATGATTTATAATAGAAATTATAAATATTATAATCATTTAATCGAAACGGAGAAACGGAGAAACGGAGAAACGATTGAAACGAAGGAAGAAACGGAGAAACGAAGAAAGAAACGGAGAAATGAAGAAAGAAACGAAGAAACGAAGAAAGAAACGGAGAAACGAAGAAATCAACCGAGAAACGGAGAAAGAAACGGAGAAACAAAGAAAGAAACAGAGAAACGAACAAAGAAACGCAGAAACGAAGAATGAGACGGAGAAACGACGAAATAAACGGAGAAATGAAGAAAGAAACGAAGAAAGAAACGGAGGAATAAATGGAGAAACGAAGATATAAACGGAGAAACGAAGAAAGAAACGGAGAAACGAAGAAAGAAACGAAGAAACGAAGAAAGAAACGGAGAGACGGAGAAATAAATGGAGAAACGAAGAAAGAAACTGAGAAACGAAGAAAGAAACGGAGAATCGGAGAAATAAATGGAGAAACGAAGAAATAAACGGAGAAACGAAGAAAGAAACGGAGTAACGAAGAAAGAAACGAAGAAACGAAGAAAGAAACGGAGAATCGGAGAAATAACTGGAGAAACGAAGAAATAAACCGAGAAACGGAGAAAGAAACGGAGAAACGAACAAATAAACGGAGAAACGAAGAAAGAAACGGAGAAACGAACACAGAAACGGAGACACGAACAAAGAAACGGAGAAACAAAGAAAGAAACGGAGAAACGAACACAGAAACGGGGACACGAACAAAGAGACGGAGAAACGAAGAAAGAAACGGAGAAACGGAGAAATAAACGGAGAAATGAAGAAAGAAACAGAGAAACAAAGAAAGAAACGGAGAAACGAACAAAGAAACGGAGAAACGAAGAAAGAAACGGAGAAACGAAGAATGAAACGGAGAAACGAAGAAAGAAACGGAGAAATAAATGGAGAAATGAAGATATAAACGGAGAAACGATGAAAGAAACGGAGAAACGAAGAAACGATGAAAGAAACGGAGAAACGAAGAAAGAAACGGAGAAACGGAGAAACGAAGAAAGAAACGGAGAAACAAAGAAAGAAACGGAGAATCGGAGAAATCAATGGAGAAACGAAGAAATAAACGGAGAAACGAGGAAAGAAACGGAGAAACGGAGAAAGAAACGGAGAAACGAAGAAAGAAACGGTGTAACGAAGAAAGAAACGAAGAAACGAAGAAAGAATCGGAGAATCGGAGAAATAAATGGAGAAACGAAGAAATAAACCGAGAAATGGAGAAACAAACGGAGAAACAAACAAAGAAACGGAGAAACGAAGAAAGAAACGGAGAAACGAAGAAAGAAACGGAGAAACGGAGAAATAAATGGAGAAACGAAGAAATAACCGGAGAAACGAAAAAAGAAACGGAGAAACGAAGAAAGAATCGGGGAAACGAAGAAAGAAACAGAGAAACGAACAAAGAAACGAACAAACGGAGAAACGAACAAAGAAACGGAGAAACAAACAAAGAAACGGAGAAACGAACAAAGAAACGGAGAAACGAAGAAAGAAACGGAGAAACGGGAAGTAAATGGAGAAACGGAGAAGTAAATAGAGAAACGAAGAAATAAACGGAGAAACGAAGAATTAAACGGAGAAACGAAGAAAGGAACGGAGAAACGAACAAAGAAACGGAGAAACGGACAAAGAAACGGAGAAACGAAGAAAGAAACGGAGAAACGAACAAAGAAACGGAGAAACGAAGAAAGAAACGGAGAAACGGAGAAGTAAATGGAGAAACGGAGAAGTAAATGGAGAAACGAAGAAATAAACGGAGAAACGAAGAAATAAACGGAGAAACGAAGAAAGGAACGGAGAAACGAACAAAGAAACGGAGAAACGGACAAAGAAACGGAGAAACGGAGAAATAAATGGAGAAACGAACAAATAAACGGAGAAACAAAGAAAGAAACGGAGAATCGGAGAAATCAATGGAGAAACGAAGAAATAAACCGAGAAATGGAGAAACAAACGGAGAAACAAACAAAGAAACGGAGAAACGAAGAAAGAAACGGAGAAACGAAGAAAGAAACGGAGAAACGGAGAAATAAATGGTGAAACGAAGAAATAACCGGAGAAACGAAAAAAGAAACGGAGAAACGAAGAAAGAATCGGGGAAACGAAGAAAGAAACGGAGAAACGAACAAAGAAACGAACAAACGGAGAAACGAACAAAGAAACGGAGAAACAAACAAAGAAACGGAGAAACGAACAAAGAAACGGAGAAACGAAGAAAGAAACGAAGAAACGGAGAAACGAAGAAAGAACGGGAGAATCGGGGAAATAAATGGAGAAACGAACAAAAAACGGTGAAACGGAGAAACGGAGAAACGGAAAAACCGAGAAACGGAGAAACAGAGAAACCGAGAGACGGAGAAACGGAAAAACGGAGAAACGGAGAAACCGAGAAACGGAGAAACGGTGACACAGAGAAACCGAGAAACGGAGAAACGGAGAAACGGAGAAACGAACAAAGGAACGGAGAAACGAAGAAAGAAACGGAGAAACGAACAAAGAAACGGAGAAACGAACAAAGGAACGAAGAAACGATGAAAGAAACGGAGAAACAAAGAATGAAACGAAGAAACGAAGAAAGAAACGGAGAAACGAGGAAGGAAAGGGAGAATCGGAGAAATAAATGGAGAAACGAACAAAAAACGGTGAAACGGAGAAACGGAGAAACGGAAAAACCGAGAAACGGAGAAACAGAGAAACCGAGAGACGGAGAAACGGAAAAACCAAGAATCGGAGAAATGGAGAGACGGAGAAACGGAGAAACGGAGAAACGGAGAAACCGAGGAACGGAGAAACGGTGACACAGAGAAACCGAGAAACGGAGAAACGGACAAACGGAGAAACGGAGAAACGGAGAAACGGAGAAACGGAGAAACGGAGAAACGGCGAAACGAAGAAAGAAACGGAGAAACGAAGAAAGAAACGGAGAAACGAAGAAAGAAACGGAGAAACAAAGAAAGAAACGGAGAAACGAACAAAGAAACGGAGAAACGAACAAAGAAACGGAGAAACGAACAAAGAAACGGAGAAACGAACAAAGAAACGGAGAAACGTTTCTCCGTTTCTCGGTTTCTCCGTTTCTCCGTTACTCGGTTTCTCCGATTCTCGGTTTCTCCGTTTCTCCGTTACTCGGTTTCTCCGTTTCTCCGTTTCTCCGTTTCTCCGTTTCTCCGTTTCTCCGTTTCTCGGATTCTCCATTTCGCCGTTTCTCCGTTTCTCAGTTTCTCGGTTTCTCCGTTTCTCCGTTTCTCGGTTTCTCGGTTTCTCCGTTTCCCCGTTTCTCGGTTTCTCCGTTTCTCCGTTTCTCGGATTCTCCGTTTCTCCGTCTCTCGGTTTCTCCGTTTCTCGGTTTCTCCGTTTTTCCGTTTCTCGGTTTTTCCGTTTCTCCGTTACTCCGTTTCTCCGTTTCTCGGTTTCTCCGTTTCTCCGTTTCTCGGATTCTCCGTTTCTCCGTCTCTCGGTTTCTCCGTTTCTCGGTTTCTCCGTTTTTCCGTTTCTCGGTTTTTCCGTTTCTCCGTTTCTCCGTTTCACCGTTTTTTGTTCGTTTCTCCATTTATTTCTCCGATTCTCCGTTTCTTTCTTCGTTTCTCCGTTTCTTTCTTCGTTTCTTCGTTTCTTTCTTTGTTTCTCCGTTTCTTTCATCGTTTCTCCGTTTCTTTCTTCGTTCCTCCGTTTCTTTCTCCGTTTCACCGTTTCTTTCATCCTTTCTTCGTTTCTTTCATCGTTTCTCCGTTTCTTCCTTCGTTCCTCCGTTTCATTCTTCGATACTCCGTTTATTTTTTCGTTTCTCCATTTATTTCTCCGTTTCTTTGTTCGTTTCTTTCTTCGTTTCTCCATTTCTTTCTTCGTTTCTCCGTTTCTTTGTTCGTTTCTCCGTTTTTTTGTTCGTTTCTCCGTTTCTTTGTTCGTTTCTTCGTTTCTTTCTACGTTTCTCCATTTCTATCTTCGTTTCTCCGTTTCTTTCTTCGTTTCTCCATTTATTTCTCCGTTTCTCCGTTTCTTTGTTCGTTTCTCCGTTTCTTTGTTCGTTTCTCCGTTTCTTTCTCCGTTTCTCCGTTTCTTTCTTCGTTTGTCCGTTTCTTTGTTCGCTTCTCTGTTTGTTTGTTCGTGTCTCCATTTATTTCTCTGTTTCTCCGTTTCTTTGCTCGTTTCTCCGTTTCTTTGTTCGTTTCTCCGCTCCTTTCTTCGTTTCTCCGTTTATTTCTTCGTTTCTCCATTTATTTCTCCGTTTCTCCGTTTCTTTCTTCGTTTCTCCGTTTCTTTGATCGTTTCTCCGTTTCTTCCTTCGTTCCTCCGTTTCTTTCTTCGATTCTCCGTTTATTTCTTCGTTTCTACATTTATTTCTCCGTGTCTCTGTTTCTTTGTTCGTTTCTCCGTTTATTTCTCCGTTTCTCCGTTTCTTTGTTCGTTTCTCCGTTTTTTTGTTCGTTTCTCCGTTTCTTTGTTCGTTTCTTCGTTTCTTTCTACGTTTCTCCATTTCTATCTTCGTTTTTCCGTTTCTTTCTTCGTTTCTCCATTTATTTCTCCGTTTCTCCGTTTCTTTGTTCGTTTCTCCGTTTCTTTGTTCGTTTCTCCATTTATTTCACCGTGTCTCCTTTTCTTTGTTCGTTCCTCCGTTTCTTTGTTCGTATCTCCGTTTCTTTGTTCGTTTCTCCGTTTCTTTCTCCGTTTCTCCGTTTCTTTCTTCGTTTGTCCGTTTCTTTGTTCGCTTCTCTGTTTGTTTGTTCGTGTCTCCATTTATTTCTCTGTTTCTCCGTTTCTTTGCTCGTTTCTCCGTTTCTTTGTTCGTTTCTCCGCTCCTTTCTTCGTTTCTCCGTTCATTTCTTCGTTTCTCCATTTATTTCTACGTTTCTCCATTTCTTTCTTCGTTTCTCCGTTTCTTTCTTCGTTTCTCCATTTATTTCTCCGTTTCTCGGTTTCTTTCTTCGTTTCTCCGTTTCTTTGTTCGTGTCTCCGTTTCTGTGTTCGTTTCTCTGTTTCTTTGTTCGTTTCTCCGTTTCTTTGTTCGTTTCTCCGTTTCTTTCTCCGTTTCTCGGTTTATTTCTTCGTTTCTCCATTTATTTCTCAGTTGCTCCGTTTCTTTCTTCGTTTCTCCGTTTCTTACTTCGTTTTACCGTTTCTTTCTTCGTTTCTCCGTCTCTTTCTGCGTTTCTCGGTTTATTTCTTCGCTCCTCCGTTTCTTTCTTCGTTTCTTCGTTTCTTTCTTCGTTTCTCTGTTTCATTCTTCGTTTCTCCGTTCCTTTGTTCGTTTCTCCGTTTCTTTCTTCGTTTCTTCGTTTCTTTGTTCGTTTCTCCGTTTCTTTCTTCGTTTCTCCATTTCTTTGTTCGTTTCTCCGTTTCTTTGTTCGTTTCTCCGTTTCTTTGTTCGTTTCTCCGTTTCTTTGTTCGTTTCTCCGTTTCTTTGTTCGTTTCTCCGTTTCTTTCTTCGTTTCTCCATTTCTTTGTTCGTTTCTCCGTTTCTTTCTCCGTTTCTCGGTTTATTTCTTCGTTTCTCCGTTTCTTTCTTCGTTTCTCCGTTTCTTTGTTCGTTTCTCCGTTTCTTTGTTCGTTTCTCCGTTTCTTTCTTCGTTTCTCCATTTCTTTGTTCGTTTCTCCATTTCTTTGTTCGTTTCTCCGTTTCTTTGTTCGTTTCTCCGTTTCTTTGTTCGTTTCTCCGTTTCTTTGTTCGTTTCTCCGTTTCTTTGTTCGTTTCTCCGTTTCTTTGTTCGTTTCGCCGTTTCTTTCTTCGTTTCTTCCTTTCTTTCTTCGTTACTCTGTTTCTTTCTTCGTTTCTCCGTTTCTTTCTTCGTTTCTCCGTTTCTTTCTTCGTTTCTCCGTTTCTTTCTTCGTTTGTCCGTTTATTTCTTCGTATCTTCATTTATTTCTCCGTTTCTCCGTTTCTTTCTTCGTTTCTCCGTTTCTGTCTTCGTTTCTCCGTTCTTTTCTCCGTTTCTCGGTTTATTTCTTCGTTTCTCCATTTATTTCTCCGATTCTCCGTTTCTTTCTTCGTTTCTTCGTTTCTTTTTTCGTTACACCGTTTCTTTCTTCGTTTCTCCGTTTCTTTGTTCGTCTCTCCGTTACTTTCATCGTTTCATCGTTTCTTTCTTCGTTTCTTCGTTTCTTTTTTCGTTACTCCGTTTCTTTCTTCGTTTCTCCGTTTCTTTGTTCGTCTCTCGGTTACTTTCATCGTTTCTTCTTTTCTTTCTTCGTTTCTCTGTTTCATTCTTCGTTTCTCCGTTCCTTTGTTCGTTTCTCCGTTTCTTTCTTCGTTTCTTCGTTTCTTTCTTCGTTTCTCCGTTTCTTTCTTCGTTTCTCTTTTTCTTTCTTCGTTTCTCCGTTTCTTTCTTCGTTTCTCCGTTTCTTTCTTAGTTTCTCCATTTCTTTCTTCGTTTATCCGTTTATTTCCTCGTTTCTTTCTTCGTATCTCCGTTTATTTGTTCGTTTCTCCGTTTCTTCGTTCCTTTCTTCGTTTCTCCATTTCTTTCTTCGTTTCTCCGTTTCTTTGTTCGTTTCTCCGTTTCTTTGTTCGTTTCTCCGTTTCTTTGTTCGTTTCTCCGTTTCTTTGTTCGCTTCTCCGTTTCTTTGTTCGTTTCTCCGTTTCTTTCTTCGTTTCTCCGTTTCTTTCTTCGTTTCTCCAATTCTTTGTTCGTTTCTCCGTTTCTTTCTCCGTTTCTCGGTTTATTTCTTCGTTTCTCCATTTATTTCTCCGATTCTCCGTTTCTTTCTTCGTTTCTCCGTTTCTTTCTTCGTTTCTCTATTTCTTTCTTCGTTTCTTTCTTCGTTTCTCTGTTTCTTTCTTCGTTTCTCCGATTCTTTCTTCGTTTATCCGTTTCTTTCTTCGTTTCTTCGTTTCTTTCTTCGTTTCTCCGTTTCTTTCTTCGTTTCTCTGTTTCTTTCTTCGTTTCTCCGTTTCTTTGTTCGTTTCTCCGTTTCTTTCTTCGTTTCTTCGTTTCTCCGTTTCTTTCTTCGTTTCTCCGTTTCTTTCTTCGTTTCTCCGTTTCTTTCTTCGTTTCTCCGTTTCTTTCTTCGTTTCTCCGTTTCTTTCTTCGTTTCTCCGTTTCTTTCTTCGTTTCTCCGTTTATTTCTTCGTTTCTCCATTTATTTCCCCGTTTCTCCGTTTCTTTCTCCGTTTCTCGGTTTATTTCTTCGTTTCTCCATTTATTTCTCCGATTCTCCGTTTCTTTCTTCGTTTCTCCGTTTCTTTCTTCGTTTCTCTGTTTCTTTCTTCGTTTCTTTCTTCGTTTCTCCGTTTCTTTGTTCGTTTCTCCGTTTCTTTCTCCGTTTCTCCATTTATTTCTTCGTTTCTCCACTTATTTCTCCGATTCTCCGTTTCTTTCTTCGTTTCTCAGTTTCTTTCTTCGTTTCTCCGTTTCTTTCTTCGTTTCTCCGTTTCTTTCTTCGTTTCTCCGTTTCTTACTTCGTTTCTCCGTTTCTATCTTCGTTGCTCCGTTTCTTTCTTCGTTTCTCCGTATCTTTCTTCGTTTCTCCATTTATTTCTCCGTTTCTCCGTTTCTTTGTTCGTTTCTCCGTTTCTTTCTTCGTTTATCCGTTTCTTTCTTCGTTTCTCCGTTTATTTCTCCGTTTCTCGGTTTATTTCTTCGTTTCTCCATTTATTTCTCCAATTCTCCGTTTCTTTCTTCGTTTCTCCGTATCTTTCTTCGTTTCTCCATTTATTTCACCGATTCTCCGTTTCTTTCTTCGCTTCTTCGTTTCTTTCTTCGTTTCCCCGTTTCTTTCTTCGTTTCTTTCTTCGTTTCTTTCTTCGTTTCTCCGTTTCTTTCTTCGTTTCTCCGTTTCTTTCTTCGTTACTCCGTTTCTTTCTTCGTTTCTCCGTTTCTTTCTTCGTTACTCCGTTTCATTCTTCGTTTCTCCGTTTCTTTCTTCGTTTCTCTGTTTATTTCTTCGTTTCTCCATTTATTTCTCCGTTTCTCCGTTTCTTTCTTCGTTTCTCCGTTTCTTTGTTCGTTTCTCCGTTTCTTTGTTCGTTTCTCCGTTTCTTTGTTCGTTTCTCCGTTTCTGTCTTCGTTTCTCCGTTTCTTTGTTCGTTTCTCCGTTTCTTTCTCCGTTTCTCCATTTATTTCTTCGTTTCTCCACTTATTTCTCCGATTCTCCGTTTCTTTCTTCGTTTCTCAGTTTCTTTCTTCGTTTCTCCGTTTCTTTCTTCGTTTCTCCGTTTCTTTCTTCGTTTCTCCGTTTCTTACTTCGTTTCTCCGTTTCTATCTTCGCTTCTCCGTTTCTTTCTTCGTTACTCCGTTTATTTCTTCGTTTCTCCGTTTCCTTCTTCGTTTCTCCGTTTATTTCTTCGTTTCTCCATTTATTTCTCCGTTTCTTCGTTCCTTTCTTCGTTTCTCCGGTTCTCTCTTCGTTTCTCCGTTTCTTTGTTCGTTTCTCCGTTTCTTTCTCCGTTTCTCGGTTTATTTCTTCGTTTCTCTATTTATTTCTTCGTTTCTTCATTTATTTCTTCGTTTCTCCGTTTCTTTCTTCGTTTCTCCGTTTCTATGTTCGTTTCTCCGTTTCTTTGTTCGTTACTCCGTTTCTTTTTTCGTTTCTCCGTTTCTTTCTTCGTTTCTCCATTTATTTCTCCGATTCTCCGTTTCTTTCTTCCTTTCTCCGTTTCTTTGTTCGTTTTTCCTTTTCTTTGTTCGTTTCTTCGTTTCTTTGTTCGTTTTTCCGTTTCTTTCATCGTTTCTCTGTTTCTTTGTTCGTTTCTCTGTTTCTTTCTTCGTTTCTCCGTTTCTTCCTTCGTTTCTTCGTTTCTCCGTTTCTCCGTTTCTCCGTTTCTCCGTTTCTCCGTTTCTCCGTTTCTCCGTTTCTCCGTTTCTCCGTTTCGATTAAATGATTATAATAGTTATAATTTCTATTATAAATCATTTGAGCTATAGTTAAACTATACACTAATACTCTAAATAC
The DNA here is from genome assembly GCF_051014685.1 of Ptiloglossa arizonensis. NCBI lineage: Eukaryota > Metazoa > Arthropoda > Insecta > Hymenoptera > Colletidae > Ptiloglossa > Ptiloglossa arizonensis. The sequence continues at coordinate 3,791,655 of NC_135051.1, read as the reverse complement.
ATATTTAATATATTTTTTAATCTCTTTAGCCTCCAGAAGAATTTTATTTATACTATTTACTGTATATAATAATTTACACAGAATCGGAAATAAATCTAATTATTTATTTATAATAATTATTTTTTATTCCCTTATTTTACCAGAAATTTCGATTCTTCGTGTATTAGTCAAATGTTAAATTGATATATCTCATAGACAATTATTACTTTCCATGTTTTAAAACTTTAAGAAACATCTCTTTACTTTGAAGTTCGATCAAAATCAATTGCTAGAGGCGAATCAATCATTTTTAATGCATAAATAAGATGCGCATTGTTCGATCAATATAGGGAACATGCGTAAATGTTAATAACAATCGCTGAAATGAACAAACATTCACTGAAACCGTTCGCCTTCGCACACTTCGCAATATCTTGACATTTATTTATCATAATTATTAACAACCGTCGTTGGACCGTAGATTAAACAATTTTTGACAATGTTTCGGTATAAAAAGCCATCAATTTCTTGAAATATTTGGTTAGATCGAACAAATACGATCGAAGAAGCCGTGGGATAAAATAAATGAATATTTCTCTACATATCGGAATTATAGTTTGTATGTATGCAAATATATTCTGAACCCGCAGTTACAAATCCCTGTAACGTGGTAATAACATGGGTTGCCATCTATTGGAGAAAGGGTTAAACTACACTTAAGGGGTGAAAACACCTGGCGGAGAAACGCTCAAGTTTGTCGAGGAATTGTTCTAATTTCCACAAATAGATGGCGCGACAAGTACAATTTACCGACATTAGAGATAAGTATTTCCATTTGTATGATATTCCCTACCGTGCGATAAAATAAATAAATACTTTTGTTCAAACCGTTGTATCTTTCGAATAAATGTAAAATTAAACCTTCCACGGTAAATTTTATTCTTGAATTTATTAATGTTTCTAGGACGATTTATTTCAGTATAAAGAGTGCTATAGGTGGGACATTTGTGTACATAATAATTATTGAGTATAAAATAATTTTTCTTTTATAAGAGGTTAATATATTAAAGAAGGAAGAAGAGTTAATCTTTATTATTTTAAATATAAAAATTACAATTAAAGAAATTATTGAATATAAAATGAAATATCTTAAAAATGTATTTTTGTTAATTATTAATAAAATAACTATAATAGATGTTTGTATAACAGATGAATATCCTATAATTATTATGATTGATTTTTTTGTTTAAGCAAATGATAGGGGCAATAATTACATTAATTAGGCAAATAAAATAAATTTCATTATTAAATTTTAATATGAGTTCTATAATAATTACAGGGATTAATTTTATTAAAGTTATTATAAAGAATAGATTAATGCAATTTAATGAATAAATTAAAGAAATGAATCGAACATTTTAAGAGTACATCCCAATTTTTAAGATAAGTGAAAAAAAAATAACTATTATAAATAAATAATTAGATTTATTTCCGATTCTGTGTAAATTATTATATATAGTAAATAGTATAAATAAAATTCTTCTGTAGGCTAAAGAGATTAAAAAATATATTAAATATGTATTTAGAGTATTAGTGTCTAATTTAACTATAGATCAAATGATTTATAATAGAAATTATAAATATTATAATCATTTAATCGAAACGGAGAAACGGAGAAACGGAGAAACGATGAAACGAAGGAAGAAACGGAGAAACGAAGAAAGAAACGGGGAAATGAAGAAAGAAACGAAGAAACGAAGAAAGAAACGGAGAAACGAAGAAATAAACCGAGAAACGGAGAAAGAAACGGAGAAACGAAGAAAGAAACAGAGAAACGAACAAAGAAACGGAGAAACGGAGAAATAAATGAAGAAACGAAGAAATAAACGGAGAAACGAAGAAAGAAAAGCAGAAACGAAGAAAGAAAAGCAGAAACGAAGAAAGAAACGGAGAAACGAAGAAAGAAACGCAGTAACGAAGAAAGAAACGAAGAAACGAAGAAAGAAACGGAGAAACGAAGAAAGAATCGGAGAAACGAACAAAGAAACGGAGAAACGAAGAAAGAAACGGAGTAACGAAGGAAGAAACGAAGGAATGGCGAAAGAAACCGAGAAACGAACAAAGAAACGGAGAAACGAAGAAAGAAACGGAGAAACGAACAAAGAAACGGAGAAAAGGACAAAGAAACGGAGAAAAGGACAAAGAAACGGAGAAACGAAGAAAGAAACGGAGAAACGAAGAAAGAAACGGAGAAACGAACAAAGAATCGGAGAAACGAACAAAGAAACGGAGAAACGAAGAAAGAAATGGAGAAACGGAGAAATAAACGAAGAAACGAAGAAAGAAACGGAGAAACAAACAAAGAAACGGAGAAACGAACAAAGAAACGGAGAAACGAAGAAAGAAACGGAGAAACGAAGAAAGAAACGAAGAAACGAAGATAGTAACGGAGAAACGAACAAAGAAACGGAGAAACGAAGAAAGAAACGGAGAAACGAAGAAAGAAACGGAGAAACAAAGAAAGAAACGGAGAAAAGAACAAAGAAACGGAGAAACGACGAAAGAAACAGAGAAACGAAGAAAGAAACGGAGTAACGAAGGAAGAAACGAACGAATGGAGAAAGAAACGGAGAAACGAACAAAGAAACGGAGAAACGAACAAAGAAACGGAGAAACAAAGAAAGAAACGGAGAAAAGAACAAAGAAACGGAGAAACGAAGAAAGAAACGGAGAAACGAAGAAAGAAACGGAGAAACGAAGAAAGAATCGGAGAAACGAACAAAGAAACGGAGAAACGAAGAATGAAATGGAGAGACGGAGAAATAAATGGAGAATCGAAGAAATAAACGGAGAAACGAAGAAAGAAACGGAGAAACGAAGAAAGAAACGGAGAAACGAAGAAAGAAACGGAGAAACAAAGGAAGAAACGGAGAAACGAAGAAAGAAACGGAGAAACGAACAAAGAAACGGAGAAACGAACAAAGAAACGGAGAAACAAAGAAAGAAACGGAGAAAAGAACAAAGAAACGGAGAAACGAAGAAAGAAACGGAGTAACGAAGGAAGAAACGAAGGAATGGCGAAAGAAACGGAGAAACGAACAAAGAAACGGAGAAACGAAGAAAGAAACGTAGAAACGAACAAAGAACCGGAGAAACAAAGGAAGAAACGGAGAAACGAAGAAAGAAACGGAGAAACAAACAAAGAAACGGAGAAACGAACAAAGAAACGGAGAAACGAACAAAGAAACGGAGAAACGAAGAAAGAAACGGGGTAACGAAGAAAGAAACGAAGAAACGAAGAACGAAACGGAGAAACGAACAAAGAAACGGAGAAACGAAGAAAGAAACGGAGAAACGGAGAAAGAAACGGAGAAACGGAGAAATAAATGGAGATACGAAGAAATAAACGGAGAAACGAAGAAAGAAACGAAGAAACGAAGAAAGAAACGGAGAATCGGAGAAATAAATGGAGAAACGAAGAACGAAACTGAGAAACGGAGAAAGAAACGGAGAATCGGAGAAATAAATGGAGAAACGAAGAAAGAAACGGAGTAACGAAGAAAGAAAAGGAGAAACGAAGAAAGAAACGGAGAAACGAAGGAAGAAATGGAGTAACGAAGAAAGAAACGAAGAAACGAAGAAAGAAACGGAGAAAAAAACAGAGAAACGGAGAAACGAACAAAGAAACGGAGAAACGAACAAAGAAACGGAGAAACGGAGAAATAAATGGAGATACGAAGAAATAAACGGAGAAACGAAGAAAGAAACGGAGAAACGAAGAAAGAAACGGAGAAACGAAGAAAGAAACGAAGAAACGAAGAAAGTAACGGAGAAACGAACAAAGAAACGGAGAAACGAAGAAAGAAACGGAGTAACGAAGGAAGAAACGAAGGAATGGAGAAAGAAACGGAGAAACGAACAAAGAATCGGAGAAACGAAGAAAGAAACGGAGAAACGAACAAAGAAACGGGGAAACAAAGAAAGAAACGGAGAAAAGAACAAAGAAACGGAGAAACGAAGAAAGAAACGGAGAAACGAAGAAAGAAACGGAGAAACGAAGAAAGAATCGGAGAAACGAACAAAGAAACGGAGAAACGAAGAAAGAAATGGAGAAACGGAGAAATAAATGGGGAAACGAAGAAATAAACGGAGAAACGAAGAAAGAAACGGAGAAACGAAGAAAGAAACGGAGAAACGAAGAAAGAAACGGAGAAACGAACAAAGAACCGGAGAAACAAAGGAAGAAACGGAGAAACGAAGAAAGAAACGGAGAAACGAAGAAAGAAACGGAGTAACGAAGAAAGAAACGAAGAAAGTAACGGAGAAAGGAAGAAAGAAACGGAGAAACGAAGAAAGAAAGGGAGAAACGGAGAAACATATGGAGATACGAAAAAATAAACGGAGAAACGAAGAAAGAAACGGAGAAATGAAGAAAGTAACGGAGAAACGAAGAAAGAAACGGAGTAACGAAAACAGAAACGAAGAAACGAAGAAAGAAACGGAGAAACGAACAAAGAAACGGAGAAACGAAGAAAGAAATGGAGAAACGGAGAAATAAATGGGGAAACGAAGAAATAAACGGAGAAACGAAGAAAGAAACGGAGAAACGAAGAAAGAAACGGAGAAACGAAGAAAGAAACGTAGAAACGAACAAAGAACCGGAGAAACAAAGGAAGAAACGGAGAAACGAAGAAAGAAACGGAGAAACAAACAAAGAAACGGAGAAACGAACAAAGAAACGGAGAAACGAACAAAGAAACGGAGAAACGAAGAAAGAAACGGGGTAACGAAGAAAGAAACGAAGAAACGAAGAACGAAACGGAGAAACGAACAAAGAAACGGAGAAACGAAGAAAGAAACGGAGAAACGGAGAAAGAAACGGAGAAACGGAGAAATAAATGGAGATACGAAGAAATAAACGGAGAAACGAAGAAAGAAACGAAGAAACGAAGAAAGAAACGGAGAATCGGAGAAATAAATGGAGAAACGAAGAACGAAACTGAGAAACGGAGAAAGAAACGGAGAATCGGAGAAATAAATGGAGAAACGAAGAAAGAAACGGAGTAACGAAGAAAGAAAAGGAGAAACGAAGAAAGAAACGGAGAAACGAAGGAAGAAATGGAGTAACGAAGAAAGAAACGAAGAAACGAAGAAAGAAACGGAGAAAAAAACAGAGAAACGGAGAAACGAACAAAGAAACGGAGAAACGAACAAAGAAACGGAGAAACGGAGAAATAAATGGAGATACGAAGAAATAAACGGAGAAACGAAGAAAGAAACGGAGAAACGAAGAAAGAAACGGAGAAACGAAGAAAGAAACGAAGAAACGAAGAAAGTAACGGAGAAACGAACAAAGAAACGGAGAAACGAAGAAAGAAACGGAGTAACGAAGGAAGAAACGAAGGAATGGAGAAAGAAACGGAGAAACGAACAAAGAATCGGAGAAACGAAGAAAGAAACGGAGAAACGAACAAAGAAACGGGGAAACAAAGAAAGAAACGGAGAAAAGAACAAAGAAACGGAGAAACGAAGAAAGAAACGGAGAAACGAAGAAAGAAACGGAGAAACGAAGAAAGAATCGGAGAAACGAACAAAGAAACGGAGAAACGAAGAAAGAAATGGAGAAACGGAGAAATAAATGGGGAAACGAAGAAATAAACGGAGAAACGAAGAAAGAAACGGAGAAACGAAGAAAGAAACGGAGAAACGAAGAAAGAAACGGAGAAACGAACAAAGAACCGGAGAAACAAAGGAAGAAACGGAGAAACGAAGAAAGAAACGGAGAAACGAAGAAAGAAACGGAGTAACGAAGAAAGAAACGAAGAAAGTAACGGAGAAAGGAAGAAAGAAACGGAGAAACGAAGAAAGAAAGGGAGAAACGGAGAAACATATGGAGATACGAAAAAATAAACGGAGAAACGAAGAAAGAAACGGAGAAATGAAGAAAGTAACGGAGAAACGAAGAAAGAAACGGAGTAACGAAAACAGAAACGAAGAAACGAAGAAAGAAACGGAGAAACGAGCAAAGAAACGGAGAAACGAAGAAAGAAAGGGAGAAACGAGGAAAGAAACGGAGAAACGGAGAAATAAACGGAGAAACGAAGAAATAAACGGAGAAACGAAGAAAGAAACGGAGAAACGAAGAAAGAAACGGAGTAACGAAGAAATAAACGGAGAAACGAAGAAAGAAACGGAGAAACGAACAAAGAAACGGAGAAACAAAGGAAGAAACGAAGAAAGAAACGGAGAAACGAAGAAAGTAACGGAGTAGCGAAGAAAGAAACGAAGAGACGAAGAAAGAAACGGAGAAACGAAGAAAGAAACGGAGAAACGAAGAAAGAAAGGGAGAAACGGAGAAACAAATGGAGATGCGAAAAAATAAACGGAGAAACGAAGAAAGAAACGGAGAAACGAAGAAAATAACGGAGAAACGAAGAAAGAATCGGAGAAACGAAGAAAGAAACGGAGTAACGAAGAAAGAAACGAAGAAACGAAGAAAGAAACGGAGAAACGAAGAAAGAAACGGAGAAACGAAGAAAGAAACGGAGAAACGAAGAAAGAAACGGAGTAACGAAGAAAGAAACAAAGAAACGAAGAAAGGAAAGGAGAAACGGAGAAACGAAGAAAGAAACGGAGAAACGAACAAAGAAACGGAGAAACGAACAAAGAAACGGAGAAACGAAGAAAGAAAAGGAGAAACGAACAAAGAATCGGAGAAACGAACAAAGGAACGGAGAAACGAAGAAAGAAGCGGAGAAACGGAGAAATAAATGGAGAAACGAAGAAATAAACGGAGAAACGAAGAAAGAAACGGAGTAACGAAGAAAGAAACGAAGAAACGAAGAAAGGAAAGGAGAAACGGAGAAACGAAGAAAGAAACGGAGAAACGAACAAAGAAACGGAGAAACGAACAAAGAAACGGAGAAACGAAGAAAGAAAAGGAGAAACGAACAAAGAATCGGAGAAACGAACAAAGGAACGGAGAAACGAAGAAAGAAGCGGAGAAACGGAGAAATAAATGGAGAAACGAAGAAATAAACGGAGAAACGAAGAAAGAAACGGAGAAACGAACAAAGAAACGGAGAAACGAACAAGGAAACGGAGAAACGGAGAAATAGATGGAGAAACGAAGAAACAAACGGAGAAGCGAAGAAAGAATCGGAGAAACGGAGAAACGAAGAAAGAAACGGAGAAACGAAGAAACGAAGAAAGAAACGGAGAAACGAAGAAAGAAACGGAGAAACGAAGAAAGAAACGGAGAAACGAAGAAACGAAGAAAGAAACGGAGAAACGAAGAAACGAAGAAAGAAACGGAGAAACGAAGAAAGAAACGAAGAAACGAACAACGAAACGAAGAAACGAACAAAGAAACGGAGAAGCGAACAAAGAAACGGAGAAACGAACAAAGAAACGGAGAAACGGAGAAATAACTGGAGAAACGAAGAAATAAACGGAGAAACGAAGAAAGAAATGGAGTAACGAAGAAGGAAACGGTGTAACGAAGAAAGAAACGAAGGAACGAAGAAAGAAACGGAGTATCGGAGAAATAAATGGAGGAAAGCAGAAATAAACCGAGAAACGGAGAAATAAATGGAGAATCGCAGAAATAAACCGAGAAACGGAGAAAGAAACGGAGAAACGAAGAAAGAAACGAAGAATCGAAGAAAGAAACGGAGAAACGAAGAAAGAAACGGTTAACGAAGAAAGAGACGAAGTAACGAAGAAAGAAACGGAGAAACGAACAAAGAAACGGAGAAACGAACAAAGAACCGGAGAAACGAAGAAAGAAACGGAGAAACGGAGAAATAAATGGAGATACGAAGAAATAAACGGAGAAACGAAGAAAAAAACGGAGAAACGAAGAAAGAAACGGAGAAACGAAGAAAGAAACGGAGAAACGAAGAATGAAACGGAGAAACGAAGAAAGAAACGGAGAAACGAAGAAAGAAACTGAGAAACGAAGAAAGAAACGGAGAATCGGAGAAATAAATGGAGAAACGAAGAAATAAACCGAGAAACTGAGAAAGAAACGGAGAAACGAAGAAATAAACCGAGAAACGAAGAAAGAAACGGAGAAACGAAGAAAGAAACGGAGAAACGAAGAAAGAAACGGAGTAACGAAGAAAGAAACGGAGAATCGGAGAAATAAATGGAGAAACGAAGAAAAAACCGAGAAACGGAGAAAGAAACGGAGAAACGAACAAAGAAACGGAGAAACGAAGAAAGAAACGGAGAAACGAAGAGAGAAACGGAGAAACGGAGAAATAAATGGAGAAACGAAGAAATAAACGGAGAAACGAACAAAGAAACGGAGAAACGAAGAAAGAAACGGAGAAACGAACAAAGAAACGGAGAAACGAAGAATGAAACGGAGAAACGAAGAGAGAAACGGAGAAACGGAGAAATAAATGGAGAAACGAAGAAATAAACGGAGAAACGAAGAAAGAAAAGGAGAAACGAAGAAAGAAACGGAGAAACGAACACAGAAACGGAGAAACGAACACAGAAGCGGAGACACGAAGAAAGAAACGGAGAAGCAAAGAAAGAAACGGAGAAACGAACACAGAAACGGAGACACGAACAAAGAGACGGAGAAACGAAGAAAAAACCGAGAAACGAAGAAAGAAACGGTGAAACGAAGAAAGAAACGAAGAAACGAAGAAAGAAACGGAGAATCGGAGAAATAAATGGAGAAACGAAGAAAAAACCGAGAAACGGAGAAAGAAACGGAGGAACGAACAAAGAAACGGAGAAACGAAGAAAGAAACGGAGAAACGAAGAAAGAAACGGAGAAACGAACAAAGAAACGGAGAAACGAAGAAAGAAACGGAGAAACGAACACAGAAACGGAGAAACGAACACAGAAACGGAGACACGAAGAAAGAAACGGAGAAGCAAAGAAAGAAACGGAGAAACGAACACAGAAACGGAGACACGAACAAAGAGACGGAGAAACGAAGAAAGAAACGGAGTAACGAAGAAAGAAACGAAGAAACGACGAAAGAAACGGAGAAACGAAGAGAGAAACTGAGAAACGGAGAAATAAATGGAGAAACGAAGAAATAAACGGAGAAACGAAGAAAGAAAAGGAGAAACGAAGAAAGAAACGGAGAAACGAAGAAAGAAACGGAGTAACGAAAAAAGAAACGGAGAAACGAAGAAAGAAACGGAGTAACGAAGAAAGAAACGAAGAAAAGAAGAAAGTAACGGAGGAACGAACAAAGAAACGGAGAAACGAAGAAAGAAACTGAGAAACGAAGAAAGAAACGGAGAAACAAAGAAAGAAACGGAGAAAAGAACAAAGAAACGGAGAAACGAACAAGGAAACGGAGAAACGAACAAAGAAACGGAGAAACGAACAAGGAAACGGAGAAACGAACAAAGAAACGGAGAAACGAAGAAAGTAACGGAGAAACGAAAAAGGAAACGGAGAAACGAAGAAAGAAACAGAGAAACAAAGAAAGAAACGGAGAAACGAACAAAGAAACGGAGAAACAAAGAAAGAAACGGAGAAACGAAGAAAGAAACGGAGTAACGAAGAAAGAAACGAAGAAACGAAGAAAGAAACGAAGAAACGAACCAAGAAACGGAGAAACGAACAAAGAAACGGAGAAACGAACAAAGAAACGGAGAAACGAAGAAAGAAATGGAGAAACGAAGAAAGGAACGAAGAAACGGAGAAACGAACAAAGAAACGGAGAAACAAACAAAGAAACGGAGAAACAAACAAAGAAACGGAGAAACGAACAAAGGAACGGAGAAACGAACAAAGAAACGGATAAACGAACAAAGAAACGAAGAAACGATGAAAGAAACGGAGAAACAAAGAAAGAAACGAAGAAACGAAGAAAGAAACGGAGAAACGAAGAAAGAAAGGGAGAATCGGAGAAATAAATGGAGAAACGAACAAAAAACGGTGAAACGGAGAAACGGAGAAACGGAAAAACCGAGAAACGGAGAAACAGAGAAACCGAGAGACGGAGAAACGGAAAAACCGAGAATCTGAGAAACGGAGAGACGGAGAAACGGAGAAACGGAGAAACGGTGACACAGAGAAACCGAGAAACGGAGAAACGGAGAAACGGAGAAACGAAGAAAGAAACGGAGAAACGAAGAAAGAAACGGAGAAACGAACGAAGAAACGGAGAAACGAACAAAGAAACGGAGAAACGAACAAAGAAACGGAGAAACGAACAAAGAAACGGAGAAACGTTTCTCCGTTTCTCGGTTTCTCCGTTTCTCCGTTACTCGGTTTCTCCGCTTCTCGGTTTCTCCGTATCTCGGTTTCTCCGATTCTCGGTTTCTCCGTTTCTCCGTTTCTCGGTTTCTACGTTTCTCCGTTTCTCGGTTTCTCCGTTTCTCCGTTTCTCCGTTTCTCCGTTTCGTGGTTTCTCCGTTTCACGGTTTCTCCGTTGCTCCGTTTCTCGGTTTCTCCGTTTCTCCGTTTCTCCGTTTCTCGGTTTCCCCGTTTCTCCGTTTCTAGGTTTCTCGGTTTCTCGGTTTCTCCGTTTCTCGGTTTCTCCGTTTCTCCGTATCTCGGTTTCTCCGTTTCTCGGTTTCTCCGATTCTCGGTTTCTCCGTTTCTCCGTTTCTCGGATTCTCCGTTTCTCCGTCTCTCGGTTTCTCCGTTTCGCGGTTTCTCCGTTTCACGGTTTCTCCATTTCTCCGTTTCTCGGTTTCTCCGTTTCTCCGTTTCTCCGATTCTCAGTTTCTCCGTTTCTCCGTTTCTCGGTTTCTCCGAGTCTCGGTTTCTCCGTTTCTCGGTTTCTCCGATTCTCGGTTTCTCCGATTCTCGGTTTCTCCGTTTCTTGGTTTCTCCGATTCTCGGTTTCTCCGTTTCTCCGTTTCTCGGTTTCTCCGTTTCTCGGTTTCTCCGTTTCTCCGTTTCTCCGTTTCTCCGTTTCCCCGTTTCTCCGTTTCTCGGTTTCTCTGTTTCTCCGTTTCTCCGTTTCTCGGATTCTCCATTTCGCCGTTTCTCCGTTTCTCAGTTTCTCGGTTTCTCCGTTTCTCCGTTTCTCGGTTTCCCCGTTTCTCCGTTTCTCCGTTTCTCCGTTTCTCGGTTTCTCCTATTCTCGGTTTCTCCGTTTCTCCGTTTCTCGGTTTCCCCGTTTCTCCGTTTCTCCGTTTCTCGGTTTCTCCTATTCTCGGTTTCTCCGTTTCTCGGTTTCTCCGTTTCTCCGTTTCTCGGTTTCTCCGTTCCTCCGTTTCTCCGTTTCTCCGTTTCTCCGTTTCCCCGTATCTCCGTTTCTCGGTTTCTCCGTTTCTCCGTTTCTCGGTTTCTCCGTTTCTCGGTTTCTCCGTTTCTCCGTTTCTCCGTTTCTCCGTTTCCCCGTTTCTCCGTTTCTCGGTTTCTCTGTTTCTCCGTTTCTCCGTTTCTCGGATTCTCCATTTCGCCGTTTCTCCGTTTCTCAGTTTCTCGGTTTCTCCGTTTCTCCGTTTCTCGGTTTCCCCGTTTCTCCGTTTCTCCGTTTCTCCGTTTCTCGGTTTCTCCTATTCTCGGTTTCTCCGTTTCTCCGTTTCTCGGTTTCCCCGTTTCTCCGTTTCTCCGTTTCTCGGTTTCTCCTATTCTCGGTTTCTCCGTTTCTCGGTTTCTCCGTTTCTCCGTTTCTCGGTTTCTCCGTTCCTCCGTTTCTCCGTTTCTCCGTTTCTCCGTTTCTCCGTTTCTCCGTTTCTCGGTTTCTCCGTTTCTCCGTTTCTCGGTTTCTCCGTTTCTCGGTTTTTCCGTTTCTCGGTTTCTCCGTTTCTCCGTTTCTCGGTTTCTCCGTTTCGCGGTTTCTCCGTTTCACGGTTTTTCCGTTGCTCCGTTTCTCGGTTTCTCCGTTTTTCCGTTTCTCCGTTTCTCCGTTTCTCAGTTTCTCCGTTTCTCGGTTTCCCCGTTTCTCCGTTTCTCGGTTTCCCCGTTTCTCCGTTTCTCGGTTTCTCCGTTTCTCGGTTTCTCCAATTTCGGTTTCTCCGTTTCTCCGTTTCTCGGTTTCTCCGATTCTCGGTTTCTCCGTTTCTCCGTTTCTCGGTTTCTCCGATTCTCGGTTTCTCCGTTTCTCCGTTTCTCCGTATCACCGTTTCTCCGTTTCTCGGATTCTCCGTTTCTCCGTCTCTCGGTTTCTCCGTTTCTCGGTTTCTCCAATTTCGGTTTCTCCGTTTCTCCGTTTCTCCGTTTCTCGGTTTCTCCGTTTCTCGGTTTCTCCGTTTCTCCGTTTCTCGGTTTCCCCGTTTCTCCGTTTCTCGGTTTCTCCGTTTCTCGGTTTCTCCAATTTCGGTTTCTCCGTTTCTCCGTTTCTCGGTTTCTCCGATTCTCGGTTTCTCCGTTTCTCCGTTTCTCGGTTTCTCCGATTCTCGGTTTCTCCGTTTCTCCGTTTCTCCGTATCACCGTTTCTCCGTTTCTCGGATTCTCCGTTACTCCGTCTCTCGGTTTCTCCGTTTCGCGGTTTCTCCGTTTCACGGTTTCTCCGTTTCTCCGTTTCTCGGTTTCTCCGTTTCTCCGTTTCTCCGTTTCTCCGATTCTCCGTTTCTCCGTTTCTCCGTATCTCGGTTTCTTCGATTCTCGGTTTCTCCGTTTCTCCGTTTCTCGGTTTCTCCGATTCTCGGTTTCTCCGTTTCTCCGTTTCTCGGTTTCTCCGTTTCTCGGTTCCTCCGTTTCTCCGTTTCTCGGTTTCTCCGTTTCTCCGTTTCTCGGTTTCTCCGTTCCTCCGTTTCTCCGTTTCTCCGTTTCTCCGTTTCCCCGTTTCTCCGTTTCTCGGTTTCCCCGTTTCTCCTTTTCTCGGTTTCTTCGATTCTCGGTTTCTCCGTTTCTCCGTTTCTCGGTTTCTCCGTTTCTCCGTTTCTCGGATTCTCCATTTCGCCGTTTCTCCGTTTCTCAGTTTCTCGGTTTCTCCGTTTCTCGGTTTCTCCGTTTCCCCGTTTCTCCGTTTCTCGGTTTCCCCGTTTCTCCGTTTCTCCGTTTCTCGGTTTCTCCGATTCTCCGTTTCTCCGTTTCTCCGTTTCTCGGTTTCTCCGTTTCTCCGCTTCTCGGTTTCTCTGATTCTCGGTTTCTCCGTTTCTCGGTTTCTCGGTTTCTCCGTTTCTCCGTTTCTCCGATTCTCAGTTTCTCCGTTTCTCCGTTTCTCGGTTTCTCCGAGTCTCGGTTTCTCCGTTTCTCGGTTTCTCCGATTCTCGGTTTCTCCGTTTCTCCGTTTCTCGGTTTCTCCGTTTCTCGGTTTCTCCGTTTCTCCGTTTCTCCGTTTCTCCGTTTCTCCGTTTCTACGTTTCTCCGTTTCCCCGTTTCTCCGTTTCTCGGTTTCTCTGTTTCTCCGTTTCTCCGTTTCTCGGATTCTCCATTTCGCCGTTTCTCCGTTTCTCAGTTTCTCGGTTTCTCCGTTTCTCCGTTTCTCGGTTTCCCCGTTTCTCCGTTTCTCCGTTTCTCCGTTTCTCGGTTTCTCCTATTCTCGGTTTCTCCGTTTCTCCGTTTCTCGGTTTCCCCGTTTCTCCGTTTCTCCGTTTCTCCGTTTCTCGGTTTCTCCTATTCTCGGTTTCTCCGTTTCTCCGTTTCTCGGTTTCTCCGATTCTCGGTTTCTCCGTTTCTCCGTTTCTCGGTTTCTCCGTTTCTCCGTTTCTCGATTTCTCCGATTCTCGGTTTCTCCGTTTCTCCGTTTCTCGGTTTCTCCGATTCTCGGTTTCTCCGTTTCTCCGTTTCTCGGTTTCTCCGTTTCTCCGTTTCTCGGTTTCCCCGTTTCTCCGTTTCTCGGTTTCTCCGTTTCTCGGTTTCTCCAATTCTCGGTTTCTCCGTTTCTCCGTTTCTCGGTTTCTCCGATTCTCGGTTTCTCCGTTTCTCCGTTTCTCGGTTTCTCCGATTCTCGGTTTCTCCGTTTCTCCGTTTCTCCGTATCACCGTTTCTCCGTTTCTCGGATTCTCCGTTTCTCCGTCTCTCGGTTTCTCCGTTTCGCGGTTTCTCCGTTTCACGGTTTCTCCGTTTCTCCGTTTCTCGGTTTCTCCGTTTCTCCGTTTCTCCGATTCTCCGTTTCTCCGTTTCTCCGTTTCTCGGTTTCTCCGAGTCTCGGTTTCTCCGTTTCTCGGTTTCTCCGATTCTCGGTTTCTCCGTTTCTCCGTTTCTCGGTTTCTCCGTTTCTCGGTTTCTCCGTTTCTCCGTTTCTCCGTTTCTCCGTTTCTCCGTTTCCCCGTTTCTCCGTTTCTCGGTTTCTCTGTTTCTCCGTTTCTCCGTTTCTCAGATTCTCCATTTCGCCGTTTCTCCGTTTCTCAGTTTCTCGGTTTCTCCGTTTCTCCGTTTCTCGGTTTCTCCGTTTCCCCGTTTCTCCGTTTCTCGGTTTCCCCGTTTCTCCGTTTCTCCGTTTCTCCGTTTCTCCGTTTCTCGGTTTCTCCTATTCTCGGTTTCTCCGTTTCTCCGTTTCTCGGTTTCTCCGTTTCTCCGTTTCTCGGTTTCTCCGTTCCTCCGTTTCTCCGTTTCTCCGTTTCTCCGTTTCCCCGTTTCTCCGTTTCGCGGTTTCTCCGTTTCACGGTTTTTCCGTTGCTCCGTTTCTCGGTTTCTCCGTTTTTCCGTTTCTCCGTTTCTCCGTTTCTCAGTTTCTCCGTTTCTCGGTTTCCCCGTTTCTCCGTTTCTCGGTTTCCCCGTTTCTCCGTTTCTCGGTTTCTCCGTTTCTCGGTTTCTCCAATTTCGGTTTCTCCGTTTCTCCGTTTCTCGGTTTCTCCGATTCTCGGTTTCTCCGTTTCTCCGTTTCTCGGTTTCTCCGATTCTCGGTTTCTCCGTTTCTCCGTTTCTCCGTATCACCGTTTCTCCGTTTCTCGGATTCTCCGTTTCTCCGTCTCTCGGTTTCTCCGTTTCGCGATTTCTCGGATTCTCGGTTTCTCCGTTTCTCCGTTTCTCGGTTTCTCCGTTTCTCCGTTTCTCGGTTTCCCCGTTTCTCCGTTTCTCGGTTTCTCCGTTTCTCGGTTTCTCCAATTTCGGTTTCTCCGTTTCTCCGTTTCTCGGTTTCTCCGATTCTCGGTTTCTCCGTTTCTCCGTTTCTCGGTTTCTCCGATTCTCGGTTTCTCCGTTTCTCCGTTTCTCCGTATCACCGTTTCTCCGTTTCTCGGATTCTCCGTTTCTCCGTCTCTCGGTTTCTCCGTTTCGCGGTTTCTCCGTTTCACGGTTTCTCCGTTTCTCCGTTTCTCGGTTTCTCCGTTTCTCCGTTTCTCCGTTTCTCCGATTCTCCGTTTCTCCGTTTCTCCGTATCTCGGTTTCTTCGATTCTCGGTTTCTCCGTTTCTCCGTTTCTCGGTTTCTCCGATTCTCGGTTTCTCGGTTTCCCCGTTTCTCCGTTTCTCCGTTTCTCGGTTTCTCCGATTCTCCGTTTCTCCGTTTCTCCGTTTCTCGGTTTCTCCGTTTCTCCGCTTCTCGGTTTCTCTGATTCTCGGTTTCTCCGTTTCTCGGTTTCTCGGTTTCTCCGTTTCTCCGTTTCTCCGATTCTCAGTTTCTCCGTTTCTCCGTTTCTCGGTTTCTCCGAGTCTCGGTTTCTCCGTTTCTCGGTTTCTCCGATTCTCGGTTTCTCCGTTTCTCCGTTTCTCGGTTTCTCCGTTTCTCCGTTTCTCCGTTTCTCGGTTTCTCCGATTCTCGGTTTCTCCGTTTCTCCGTTTCTCGGTTTCTCCGATTCTCGGTTTCTCCGTTTCTCCGTTTCTCCGTATCACCGTTTCTCCGTTTCTCGGATTCTCCGTTTCTCCGTCTCTCGGTTTCTCCGTTTCGCGGTTTCTCCGTTTCACGGTTTCTCCGTTTCTCCGTTTCTCGGTTTCTCCGTTTCTCCGTTTCTCCGATTCTCCGTTTCTCGGTTTCTCCGATTCTCGGTTTCTCCGTTTCTCCGTTTCTCGGTTTCTCCGTTTCTCGGTTTCTCCGTTTCTCCGTTTCTCCGTTTCTCCGTTTCTCCGTTTCCCCGTTTCTCCGTTTCTCGGTTTCTCTGTTTCTCCGTTTCTCCGTTTCTCAGATTCTCCATTTCGCCGTTTCTCCGTTTCTCAGTTTCTCGGTTTCTCCGTTTCTCCGTTTCTCGGTTTCTCCGTTTCCCCGTTTCTCCGTTTCTCGGTTTCCCCGTTTCTCCGTTTCTCCGTTTCTCCGTTTCTCCGTTTCTCGGTTTCTCCTATTCTCGGTTTCTCCGTTTCTCCGTTTCTCGGTTTCTCCGTTTCTCCGTTTCTCGGTTTCTCCGTTCCTCCGTTTCTCCGTTTCTCCGTTTCTCCGTTTCCCCGTTTCTCCGTTTCTCGGTTTCCCCGTTTCTCCTTTTCTCGGTTTCGTCGATTCTCGGTTTCTCCGTTTCTCCGTTTCTCGGTTTCTCCGTTTCCCCGTTTCTCCGTTTCTCGGTTTCCCCGTTTCTCCGTTTCTCCGTTTCTCCGTTTCTCGGTTTCTCCTATTCTCGGTTTCTCCGTTTCTCCGTTTCTCGGTTTCTCCGTTTCTCCGTTTCTCGGTTTCTCCGTTCCTCCGTTTCTCCGTTTCTCCGTTTCTCCGTTTCCCCGTTTCTCCGTTTCTCGGTTTCCCCGTTTCTCCTTTTCTCGGTTTCGTCGATTCTCGGTTTCTCCGTTTCTCCGTTTCTCGGTTTCTCCGTTTCTCCGTTTCTCGGATTCTCCATTTCGCCGTTTCTCCGTTTCTCAGTTTCTCGGTTTCTCCGTTTCTCCGTTTCTCGGTTTCTCCGTTTCCCCGTTTCTCCGTTTCTCGGTTTCCCCGTTTCTCCGTTTCTCCGTTTCTCGGTTTCTCCGATTCTCGGTTTCTCCGTTTCTCCGTTTCTCGGTTTCTCCGTTTCTCCGCTTCTCGGTTTCTCTGATTCTCGGTTTCTCCGTTTCTCCGTTTCTCGGTTTCTCGGTTTCTCCGTTTCTCGGTTTCTCCGTTTCTCCGTATCTCGGTTTCTCCGTTTCTCAGTTTCTCCGTTTCTCGGTTTCTCCGTTTCTCCGTTTCTCGATTTCTCCGTTTCTTCGTTTCTCAGTTTCTCCGTTTCTCCGTTTCTCGGTTTCTCCGATTCTTCGTTTCTCGGTTTCTCCGTTTCGCGGTTTCTCCGTTTCACGGTTTCTCCGTTGCTCCGTTTCTCGGTTTCACCGTTTCTCCGTTTCTCCGTTTCTCCGTTTCTCCGTTTCTCGGTTTCCCCGTTTCTCCGTTTCTCGGTTTCTCCGTTTCTCGGTTTCTCCGATTCTCGGTTTCTCCGTTTCTCCGTTTCTCCGTTTCTCGGTTTCTCCGATTCTCGGTTCCTCCGTTTCTCCGTTTCTCCGTATCACCGTTTCTCCGTTTCTCGGATTCTCCGTTTCTCCGTCTCTCGGTTTCTCCGTTTCTCGGTTTCTCCGTTTCTCCGTTTCTCGGTTTTTCCGTTTCTCCGTTTCTCCGTTTCGCCGTTTTTTGTTCGTTTCTCCATTTATTTCTCCGATTCTCCATTTCTTTCTTCGTATCTCCGTTTCTTTCTTCGTTTCTTCGTTTCTTTCTTTGTTTCTCCGTTTCTTTCATCGTTTCTCCGTTTCTTTCTTCGTTCCTCCGTTTCTTTCTTCGATTCTCCGTATATTTCTTCGTTTCTCCATTTATTTCTCCGTTTCTCCGTTTCTTTGTTCGTTTCTCCATTTATTTCTCCGTGTCTTCGTTTCTTTGTTCGCTTCTCCGTTTCTTTGTTCGTTTCTCCGTTTCTTTGTTCGTTTCTCCGTTTCTTTGTTCGTTTCTCCGTTTCTTTGTTCGTTTCTCCGTTTCTTTGTTCGTTTCTCCGTTTCTTCGTTTCTTTGTTCGTTTCTCCGTTTCTTTGTTCGTTTCTTCGTTTCTTTCTTCGTTTCTCCATTTTTTTCTTCGTTTCTCCGTTTCTTTCTTCGTTTCTCTATTTATTTCTCCATTTCTCCGTTTCTTTGTTCGTTTCTCCGTTTCTTTGTTCGTTGCTCCATTTATTTCACCGTGTCTTCGTTTCTTTGTTCGTTTCTCCATTTCTCTGTTCGTTTCTCCGTTAAGTTCTTCGTTTCTTCGTTTCTCCGTTTCTTTCTCCGTTTCACCGTTTCTTTCATCCTTTCTTCGTTTCTTTCATCGTTTCTCCGTTTCTTCCTTCGTTCCTCCGTTTCTTTCTTCGATTCTCCGTTTATTTCTTCGTTTCTACATTTATTTCTCCGTTTCTCTGTTTCTTTCTTCGTTTCTCCATTTCTTTATTCGTTTCTCCATTTCTTTGTCCGTTTCCCCATTTATTTCTCCGTTTCGCCGTTTGTTTCTTCGTTTCTCCGTTTCTTCGTTCGTTTCTCCGTTTCTTTGTTCGTTTCTCCGTTTCTTTGTTCGTTTCTCCGTTTCTTTGTTCGTTTCTCCGTTTCTTTCATCGTTTCTCCGTTTCTTTGTTCGTTTCTCCGTTTCTTGGTTTGTTTCTCAGTTTCTTCCTTCGTTTCTCCGTTTCTTCCTTCGTTTCTCCGTTTATTTCTTCGTTTCTCCACTTATTTCTCCGTTTCTCGGTTTCTTTCTTCGTTTCTCCGTTTCTTTGTTCGTGTCTCCGTTTCTGTGTTCGTTTCTCTGTTTCTTTCTTCGTTTCTCCGTTTCTTTGTTCGTTTCTCCGTTTCTTTCTCCGTTTCTCGGTTTATTTCTTCGTTTCTCCATTTATTTCTCAGTTTCTCCGTTTCTTTCTTCGTTTCTCCGTTTCTTTCTTCGTTTTTCCGTTTCTTTCTTCGTTTCTCCGTCTCTTTCTGCGTTTCTCGGTTTATTTCTTCGTTCCTCCGTTTCTTTCTTCGTTTCTTCGCTTCTATCTTCGTTTCTCAGTTTCTTTCTTCGTTTCTCCGTTTCATTGTTTGTTTCTCCGTTTCTCGGTTGATTTCTTCGTTTCTCCATTAATTTCTCCGATTCTCCGTTTCTTAGTTTCTTTCTTCGTTACTACGTTTCTTTCTTCGTTTCTCCGTTTCTTTCTTCGTTTCTCCGTTTCTTTCTTCGTTTCTCTGTTTCCTTCTTCGTTTCTCCGTTTATTTCTTCGTTTCTCCATTGATTTCTCTGAATCTCCGTTTCTTTCTTCGTTTCTCAGTTTCTTTCTTCGTTTCTCCGTTTCTTTCTTCGTTTCTCCGTTTCTTCCTTCGTTTCTCCGTTTCTTCCTTCGTTTCTTCGTTTCTCCGTTTCTCCGTTTCTTTGTTTCTCCGTTTCTCCGTTTCTCCGTTTCTCCGTTTCTCCGTTTCTCCGTTTCTCCGTTTCTCCGTTTCTCCGTTTCTCCGTTTCGATTAAATGATTATAATGGTTATGATTTCTATTATAAATCATTTGAGCTATAGTTAAATTATACATTAATACTCTAAATACATATTTAATATATTTTTTAGTCTCTTTGGCCTCCAGAAGAATTTTATTTATACTATTTACTGTATATAATAATTTACACAGAATCGGAAATAAATCTAATTATTTCTTTATAATAATTATTTTTTATTCACTTATTTTACCAAAAATTTCGATTCTTCATGTATTAATCAAATGTTAAATTGATATATCTCATAGACAATTATTACTTTCCATGTTTTAAAACTTTAAGAAACATCTCTTTACTTTGAAGTTCGATCAAAATCAATTGCTAGAGGCGAATCAATCATTTTTAATGCATAAATAAGATGCGCATTGTTCGATCAATATAGGGAACATGCGTAAATGTTAATAACAATCGCTGAAATGAACAAACATTCACTGAAACTGTTCGCCTTCGCAGACTTCGCAATATCTTGACATTTATTTATCATAATTATTAACAACCGTCGTTGGACCGTAGATTAAACAGTTTTTGACAATATTTCGGTATAAAAAGCCATCAATTTCTTGAAATATTTGGAAAGTTTGTATGTATGCAAATATATTCTTAACCCACATTTACAAATCCCTGTAACGTGGTAATTACATGGGTTGCCATCTATTGGAGAAAGGGTTAAACTACACTTAAGGGGTGAAAACACCTGGCGGAGAAACGCTCAAGTTTGTCGAGGAATTGTTCTAATTGCCACAAATAGATGGCGCGACAAGTACAATTTACCGACATTAGAGATAAGTATTTCCATTTGTATGATATTCTCTACCGTGCGATAAAATAAATAAATACATTTGTACAAACCTTTGTATGTTTCATCTTTCGAATAAATGTAAAATTAAACCTTCCACGGTAAATTTTATTCTTGAATTTATTAATGTTTCTAGGACGATTTATTTCAGTATAAAGTGTGCTATAGGTGGGAAATTTGTGTACATAATAATTATTGAGTATAAAATAATTTTTCTTTTGTAAGATGTTAATATATTAAATAAGTAAGAAGAGTTAATCTTTATTATTTTAAATATAAAAATTAAAATTAAAGAAATTATTGAAAATAAAATGAAATATCTTAAAAATGTATTTTTGTTAATTATTAATAAAACAACTATAATAGATGTTTGTATAACAGATGAATATCCTATAATTATTATGATTGATTTTTTTGTTTAAGCAAATGATAGGGGCAATAATTACATTAATTAGGCACATAAAATAAATTTCATTAATAAATTTTAATGGGTTCTATAATAATTATAGGGATTAATTTTATTAAAGTTATCATAAAGAATAGATTAATTCAATTTAATGAATAAATTAAAGAAATGAATCGAACATTTAAAGAGTACATCCCAATTTTTAAGATAAGTGAAAAAAAGTAATTATTATAAATCAATAATTAGATTTATTTCCGATTCTGTGTAAATTATTATATATAGTAAATAGTATAAATGAAATTCTTCTGGAGGCGAAAGTGGTTAAAAAATATATTAAATATGTATTTAGAGTATTAGTGTCTAATTCAACTATAGATCAAATGATTTATAATAGAAATTATAAATATTATAATCATTTAATCAAAACGGAGAAACGGAGAAACGGAGAAACGATGAAACGAACAAAGAAGCGGAGAAACGAAGAAAGAAACGGAGAAACGAAGAAAGAAACGGAGAAACGAAGAAAGAAACGGAGAAACGAAGAAAGAAACGGAGAAACGGAGAAATAAATGGAGAAACGAAGAAATAAACGGAGAAACGAAGAAGGAAACGGAGAAGCGAACAAAGAAACTGAGAAACGAACAAAGAAACGCAGAAACGAACAAAGAAACGGAGAAGCGAACAAAGAAACGGAGAAACGAAGAAAGAAACGGAGAAACGAACAAAGAAGCGGAGAAACGAGCAAAGAAACGGAGAAACGAACAAAGAAACGGAGAAACGGAGAAATAAATGGAGAAACGAAGAAATAAACGGAGAAACGTAGAAAGAAACGGAGAAACGAACAAAGAAACGGAGAAACGAAGAAAGAAACGGAGAAACGGAGAAATAAATGGTGAACCGAAGAAATAAACGGAGAAACGAAGAAGGAAACGGAGAAGCGAACAAAGAAACTGAGAAACGAACAAAGAAACGCAGAAACGAACAAAGAAACGGAGAAACGGAGAAATAAATGGAGAAACGAAGAACTAAACGGAGAAACGTAGAAAGAAACGGAGAAACGAACAAAGAAACGGAGAAACGAAGAAAGAAACGGAGAAACGGAGAAATAAATGGAGAACCGAAGAAATAAACGGAGAAACGAAGAAGGAAACGGAGAAGCGAACAAAGAAACTGAGAAACGAACAAAGAAACGCAGAAACGAAGAATGAAACGGAGAAACGAAGAAATAAACGGAGAAATGAAGGAAGAAACGGAGAAACAAAGAAAGAAACGGAGAAACGAAGTAAGAAACGGAGAAACGAAGAAAGAAACGGAGAAACGAAGAAATAAACGGAGAAACGAAGAAAGAAACGGACAAACGAAGAAAGAAACGGAGGAACGAAGAAAGAAAAGGAGAAACGGAGAAATAAATGGAGAAACGAAGAAATAAACGGAGAAACGAAGAAGGAAATGGAGAAACGAAGAAAGGAACGAAGAAACGAACAAAGAAACGGAGAAACGAACAAAGAAACGGAGAAACGAACAAAGAAACGGAGAAACGATGAAAGAAACGGAGAAACGAAGAAGGAAACGGAGAAGCGAACAAAGAAACTGAGAAACGAACAAAGAAACGCAGAAACGAAGAATGAAACGGAGAAACGAAGAAATAAACGGAGAAATGAAGAAAGAAACGGAGAAACAAAGAAAGAAACGGAGAAACGAAGAAAGAAACGGAGAAACGAAGAAAGAAACGGAGAAACGAAGAAAGAAACGGAGAAACGAAGAAAGAAACGGAGAAACAAAGAAAGAAACGGAGAAACGAAGAAAGAAACGGAGGAACGAACAAAGAAAAGGAGAAACGAAGAAAGAAACGGAGGAACGAAGAAAGAAAAGGAGAAACGGAGAAATAAATGGACAAACGAAGAAATAAACGGAGAAACGAAGAAGGAAATGGAGAAACGAAGAAAGGAACGAAGAAACGAACAAAGAAACGGAGTAACGAAGAAAGAAACGAAGAAACGAAGAAAGAACCGGAGAAACGGAGAAATAAATGGAGAAACGAAGAAATAAACCGAGAAACGGAGAAAGAAACGGAGAAACGAACAAAGAAACGGAGAAACGAAGAAAGAAACGGAGAAGCGAAGAAATAAACCGAGAAACGGAGAAAGAAACGTAGAAACGAACAAAGAAACGGAGAAACGAAAAAAGAAACGACGAAACGAAGAAGGAAACGGAGAATCGGCGAAATAAATGGAAAAGCGAAGAAATAATCCGAGAAACGGAGAAAGAAACGGAGAAACGAACAAAGAAACGGAGAAACGAAGAAAGAAACGGAGTAACGAAGAAAGAAACGAAGAAACGAAGAAAGAAACGGAGAATCGGAGAAATGAATGGAGAAACGAAGAAATAAACCGAGAAACGGGGAAAGAAACGGAGGAACGAACAAAGAAACGGAGAAACGAAGAAAGAAACGGAGAAACGAACAAAGAAACGGAGAAACGAAGAAAGAAACGGAGAAACGGAGATATAAATGGAGAAACGAAGAAATAAACGGAGAAACGAAGAAGGAAACGGAGAAACGAAGAAAGAAACGGAGAATCGAAGAAAGAAACGGTGTAACGAAGAAAGAAACGAAGAAACGGAGAAACGAACAAAGAAACGGAGAAACGAACAAAGACACGGAGAAACGAAGAAAGAAGCGGAGAAACGAAGAAAGAAACGGAGAAACGAAGAAAGAAGCGGGAAACGAAGAAAGAAACGGAGAAACGAAGAAAGAAACGAAGAAGGAAACGGAGAAACGAAGAAAGTAACGGAGGAACGAAGAAAGAAAAGGAGAAACGAAGAAAGAAACGGAGAAACGAAGGAAGAAACGGAGAAACGGAGAAATAAATGGAGAAACGAAGAAATAAATCGAGAAATGGAGAAAGAAACGGAGAAACGAACAAAGAAACGGAGAAACGAGGAAGAAACGGAGAAACGAATACAGAAACGGAGAAACGAACAAAGAGACGAAGAAACGGAGAAACGAACAACGAAACGGAGAAACGAACAAAGAAACGGAGAAACGAACAAAGAAACGGACAAACGAACAAAGAAACGGAGAAACGAACAAAGAAACGGAGAAACGATGAAAGAAACGGAGAAACGAAGAAGGAAACGGAGAAGCGAACAAAGAAACTGAGAAACGAACAAAGAAACGCAGAAACGAAGAATGAAACGGAGAAACGAAGAAATAAACGGAGAAATGAAGAAAGAAACGGAGAAACAAAGAAAGAAACGGAGAAACGAAGAAAGAAACGGAGGAACGAAGAAAGAAACGGAGAAACAAAGAAAGAAACGGAGAAACGAAGAAAGAAACGGAGGAACGAAGAAAGAAAAGGAGAAACGAAGAAAGAAACGGAGAAACGAAGGAAGAAACGGAGAAACGGAGAAATAAATGGAGAAACGAAGAAATAAATCGAGAAATGGAGAAAGAAACGGAGAAACGAACAAAGAAACGGAGAAACGAGGAAGAAACGGAGAAACGAATACAGAAACGGAGAAACGAACAAAGAAACGGAGAAACGAAGAAAGAAACGAAGAAAGAAACTGAGAAACGAAGAAAGAAACGGAGAAACGAAGAAAGACACGGAGAAACGAAGAATGAAACGGAGAAACGAAGAAAGTAACGGAGAAACGAACAACGAAACGGAGAAACGTTTCTCCGTTTCTCGGTTTCTCCGTTTCTCCGTTTCTCCGTTTCTCCGTTTCTCGGTTTCTCCGTTTCTCGGTTTCTCTGTTTCTCGGTTTCTCCGATTCTCGGTTACTCCGTTGCTCCGTTTTTCCTTTTCTCCGTTTCTCTGTTTCTCTGTTTCTCTGTTTCTCCGTTTCTCCGTTTCTCCGTTTCTCCGTTTCTCCGTTTCTCGGTTTCTCGGTTTCTCTGTTTCTCCGTTTCTCCGTTTCTCCATTTCTCCGTTTCTCGGTTTATCCGTTTCTCCGTTTCTCCGTTTCTCCGTTTCTTGGTTTCTCCGTTTCTCCGTCTCTCGGTTTCTCCGTTTCACGGTTTCTCCGTTTCTCCGTTTCTCAGTTTTTCCGTTTCTCCGTTTCTCCGTTTCACCGTTTTTTGTTCGTTTCTCCATTTATTTCTCCGATTCTCCGTTTCATTCTTCGATTCTCTGTTTCTTTTTTCGTTTCTTCGTTCCTCCGGTTCTTTCTGCGATTCTCCGTTTATTTCTTCGTTTCTCCATTTATTTCTCCGTTTCTCCGTTTGTTTATTCGTTTCTCCGTTTATTTCTTCGTTTTTCCATTTATTTCTCCGTTTCTCCGTTTCTTTCTTCGTTACTCCGTTTCATTGTTCGTTTTTCCATTTCTTTGTTCGTTTCCCCATTTATTTCTCCGTTTCTCCGGTTCTTTCTTCGTTTCTCCGTTTCTTTCTCCGTTTCTCGGTTTATTTCTTCGTTTCTCCGTTTATTTCTCCGATTCTCCGTTTCTTTCTCAGTTTCTCCGTTTCTTTCTTCGTTTCTCTGTTTCTTTCTTCGTTTCTTTCTTCGTTTCTCTGTTTCTTTCTTCGTTTCTCTGTTTCTTTCTTCGTTTCTCCGTTCCTTTGTTCGTTTCTCCGTTTCTTTCTTCGTTTCTTCGTTTCTTTCTTCGTTTCTCCGTTTCTTTCTTCGTTTCTCTTTTTCTTTCTCCGTTTCTCCGGTTCTTTCTTCGTTTCTCGGTTTATTTCTTCGTTTCTCCATTTATTTCTCCGATTCTCCGTTTCTTTCTTCGTTTCTTCGTTTCCTTCTTCGTTACTCCGTTTCTTTCTTCGTTTCTCCGTTCCTTTCTTCGTTCCTCCGTTTCTTTCTTCGTTTCTCCGTTTCTTTGTTCGTCTCTCCGTTACTTTCATCGTTTCTTCGTTTCTTTCTTCGTTACTCCGTTTCTTTCTTCGTTTCTTCCTTTCTTTCTTCGTTACTCTGTTTCTTTCTTCGTTTCTCCGTTTCTTTCTTCGTTTCTCCGTTTCTTTCTTCGTTTGTCCGTTTATTTCTTCGTATCTTCATTTATTTCTCCGTTTCTCCGTTTCTTTCTTCGTTTCTCCGTTTCATTCTTCGTTTCTCCGTTTCTTTGTTCGTCTCTCCGTTACTTTCATCGTTTCTTCGTTTCTTTCTTCGTTACTCCGTTTCTTTCTTCGTTTCTCCGTCTCTTTGTTCGTTTCTCCGTTTTTTTTTCTTCGTTTCTTCGTTTCTTTGTTCGTTACTCTGTTTCTTTCTTCGTTTCTCCGTTTCTTTCTTCGTTTCTCCATTTCTTTCTTCGTTTATCCGTTTATTTCTTCGTATCTTCATTTATTTCTCCGTTTCTCCGTTTCTTTCTTCGTTTCTTCGTTTCTTTCTTCGTTATTCCGTTTCTTTCTTCGTTACTCCGTTTCTTTCTTCGTTTCTCCGTTTCTTTCTTCGTTTCTTTCTTCGTATCTCCGTTTATTTGTTCGTTTCTCCGTTTCTTCGTTTCTCCATTTCTTTCTTCGTTTCTCCGTTTCTTTGTTCGTTTCTCCGTTTCTTTGTTCGTTTCTCCGTTTCTTTGTTCGTTTCTCCGTTTCTTTGTTCGTTTCTCCGTTTCTTTGTTCGTTTCTCCGTTTCTTTCTTCGTTTCTCCATTTCTTTGTACGTTTCTCCGTTTCTCGGTTTATTTCTTCGTTTCTCCATTTATTTCTCCGATTCTCCGTTTCTTTCTTCGTTTCTCCGTTTCTTTCTTCGTTTCTCAGTTTCTTTCTTCGTTTCTTTCTTCGTTTCTCTGTTTCATTCTTCGTTTCTCCGTTCCTTTGTTCGTTTCTCCGTTTCTTTCTTCGTTTCTTCATTTCTTTCTTCGTTTCTCCGTTTCTTTCTTCGTTTCTCTTTTTCTTTCTTCGTTTCTCCGTTTCTTTCTTCGTTTCTCCGTTTCTTTCTTAGTTTGTCCGTTTCTTTGTTCGTTTGTCCGATTATTTCTTCGTATCTTCATTTATTTCTCCGTTTCTCCGTTTCTTTCTTCGTTTCTCCGTTTCTTTCTTCGTTTCTCCGTTTCTTTCTTCGTTTCTCCATTTCTTTGTTCGTTTCTCCGTTTCTTTCTCCGTTTCTCGGTTTATTTCTTCGTTTCTCCGTTTATTTCTCCGATTCTCCGTTTCTTTCTCAGTTTCTCCGTTTCTTTCTTCGTTTCTCTGTTTCTTTCTTCGTTTCTTTCTTCGTTTCTCTGTTTCTTTCTTCGTTTCTCCGTTCCTTTGTTCGTTTCTCCGTTTCTTTCTTCGTTTCTTTCTTCGTTTCTCCGTTTTTTTCTTCGTTTCTCTTTTTCTTTCTTCGTTTCTCCGTTTCTTTCTTCGTTTCTCCGTTTATTTCCCCGTTTCTCCGTTTCTGTCTCCGTTTCTCGGTTTATTTCTTCGTTTCTCCATTTATTTCTCCGATTCTCCGTTTCTTTCTTCGTTTCTTCGTTTCCTTCTTCGTTACTCCGTTTCTTTCTTCGTTTCTCCGTTTCGAGGTTTCTCCGTTTCTCGGTTTCTACGTTTCTCCGTTTCTCCGTTTCTCCGTTTCTCCGTTTCTCCGTTTCTCCGTTTCTCGGTTTCTCCGTTTCTCGGTTTCTCCGATTCTCGGTTTCTCCGTTTCTCCGTTTCTCCGTTTCTCGGTTTCTCCGATTCTCGGTTTCTCCGTTTCTCCGTTTCTCGGTTTCTCGGTTTCTCCGTTTCTCCGTTTCTCCGTTTCTTTGTTTGTTTCTCCATTTATTTCTCCGTGTCTTCGTTTCTTTGTTCGCTTCTCCGTTTCTTTGTTCGTTTCTCCGTTTCTTTCTTCGTTTCTTTCTTCGTTTCTCCGTTTCTTTCATCGTTTCTCCGTTTCTTTGTTCGTTTCTCCGTTTCTTTATTCGTTTCTCCGTTTCTTTGTTCGTTTCTCCGTTTCTTTGTTCGTTTCTCCGTTTCTTTGTTCGTTTCTCCGTTTCTTTGTTCGTTTCTCCGTTTCTTTGTTCGTTTCTCCGTTTCTTTGTTCGTTTCTCCGTTTCTTTGTTCGTTTCTCCGTTTCTTTATTCGTTTTTCCGTTTCTTTGTTCGTTCCTCCGTTTTTTGGTCGTTTCTCCGTTTCTTTGTTCGTTTCTCCGTTTCTTTGATCGTTTCTCCGTTTCTTCCTTCGTTCCTCCGTTTCTTTCTTCGATTCTCAGTTTATTTCTTCGTTTCTACATTTATCTCTCCGTTTCTCTGTTTCTTTCTTCGTTTCACCGTTTCTTTCTTCGTTTCTACGTTTCTTTCTTCGTTTCTCCGTTTCTTCCTTCGTTTCTTCGTTTCCCCGTTTCTCCGTCTCTCCGTTTCTCCGTTTCTCCGTTTCTCCGTTTCTCCGTTTCTCCGTTTCTCCGTTTCTCCGTTTCGATTAAATGATTATAATATTTATAATTTCTATTATAAATCATTTGATCTATAGTTAAATTTGACACTAATACTCTAAATACATATTTAATATATTTCTTAGTCTCTTTGGCCTCCAGAAGAATTTTATTTATACTATTTACTGTATATAATAATTTACACAGAATCGGAAATAAATCTAATTATTTATTTATAATAATTATTTTTTATTCACTTATTTTAACAAAAATTTCGATTCTTCATGTATTAATCAAATGTTAAATTGATATATTTCATAGACAATTATTACTTTCCATGTTTTAAAACTTTAAGAAACATCTCTTTACTTTGAAGATCGATCAAAGTCAATTTCTAGAGGCGAATCAATCATTTTTAATGCATAAATAAGATGCGCATTGTTCGATCAATATAGGGATCATGCGTAAATGTTAATAACAATCGCTGAAATGAAGAAACATTCACCGAAACCATTCGCCCTCGAAGATTTCGCAATATATTGATGTTTGTTTATCATAATTATTAACAACCGTCGTAGGATCATACATTAGACAATTATTAACAATGTCCTAGTATAAATAATGCCTTAAAATATCATTTCGTTGAAATATTCCTTGTTCGCGAAGGAATTCTTCCTTCAGATCCAACTGACATTCTCAAGGCTACACGTATCGATTATCGATTCACAAGTATTTATCGCGGTGATTTTTCTATCTAAAAAAGCGATTAATTGAATTTTGTCTCTTTTGTGTAAAAAATAACACTTCTACGCGTATTGTGTAAATTATAAGAATTAAACAAATGTTAAATTAATGTATCTAATGAACAATTGTTACTTTCCGTGCTATAAAACTTTACGAAACACGTTTTAACGTGGAGTCTTGATCAAAATCAATTTCGATAAGTTTCTTAATTAATTGCAATACATAAATAAGATGCATATTGTTCGATCAATATAGGGAACATGCGTAAATGTTAATAACAATCGCTGAAATGAACAAACATTCACTGAAACCGTTCGCTTTCGCAGACTTCGCAATATCTTGACATTTATTTATCATAATTATTAACAACCGTCGTTGGACCGTAGATTAAACAATTTTTGACAATGTTTCGGTATAAAAAGCCATCAATTTCTTGAAATATTTGGTTAGATCGAACAAATACGATCGAAGAAGCCGTGGGATAAAATAAATGAATATTTCTCTACATATCGGAATTATAGTTTGTATGTATGCAAATATATTCTGAACCCGCAATTACAAATCCCTGTAACGTGGTAATTACAAGGGTTGCCATCTATTGTAGAAAGTGTTAAACTACACTTAAGGGGTGAAAACACCTGGCGGAGAAACGCTCAAGTTTGTCGAGGAATTGTTCTAATTTCCACAAATAGATGGCGCGACAAGTACAATTTACCGACATTAGAGATAAGTATTTCCATTTGTATGATATTCCCTACCGTGCGATAAAATAAATAAATACTTTTGTACAAACCTTTGTATGTTTCATCTTTCGAATAAATGTAAAATTAAACCTTCCACGGTAAATTTTATTCTTGAATTTATTAATGTTTCTAGGACGATTTATTTCAGTATAAAGAGTGCTATAGGTGGGACATTTGTGTACATAATAATTATTGAGTATAAAATAATTTTTCTTTTATTATAGGTTAATATATTAAATAAGGAAGAAGAGTTAATCTTTATTATTTTAAATATAAAAATTAAAATTAAAGAAATTATTGAATATAAAATGAAATATGTTAAAAATGTATTTTTGTTAATTATTAATAAAATAACTATAATAGATATTTGTATAACAGATGAATATCCTATAATTATTATGATTGATTTTTTTGTTTAAGCAAATGATAGGGGCAATAATTACATTAATTAGGCAAATAAAATAAATTTCATTATTAAATTTTAATATGAGTTCTATAATAATTACAGGGATTAATTTTATTAAAGTTATTATAAAGAATAGATTAATTCAATTTAATGAATAAATTAAAGAAATGAATCGAACATTTAAAGAGTACATCCCAATTTTTAAGATAAGTGAAAAAAAAATAATTATTATAAATAAATAATTAGATTTACTTCCGATTCTGTGTAAATTATTATATATAGTAAATAGTATAAATAAAATTCTTCTGGAGGCTAAAGAGATTAAAAAATATATTAAATATGTATTTAGAGTTTTAGTGTCTAATTTAACTATAGATCAAATGATTTATAATAGAAATTATAATTATTATAATCATTTAATCGAAACGGAGAAACGGAGAAACGGAGAAACGATGAAACGAAGGAAGAAACGGAGAAACGAAGAAAGAAACGGAGAAATGAAGAAAGAAACGAAGAAAGAAACGCAGAAACGAAGAAATCAACCGAGAAACGGAGAAAGAAACGGAGAAACGAAGAAAGAAACGGAGAAACGAAGAAATAAACCGAGAAACGGAGAAAGAAACGGAGAAACGAAGAAAGAAACAGAGAAACGAACAAAGAAACGCAGAAACGAAGAATGAAACGGAGAAACGAAGAAATAAACGGAGAAATGAAGAAAGAAACGGAGAAACAAAGAAAGAAACGGAGAAACGAACAAAGAAACGGAGAAACGAAGAAAGAAACGGAGAAACGAAGAATGAAACGGAGAAACGAAGAAAGAAACGGAGAAACGAAGAAAGAAACGGAGAAACGAACAAAGAAACGGAGAAACGAACAAAGAAACGAAGAAACGATGAAAGAAACGGAGAAACAAAGAAAGAAACGAAGAAACGAAGAAAGAAACGGAGAAACGAAGAAAGAAAGGGAGAATCGGAGGAATAAATGGAGAAACGAACAAAAAACGGTGAAACGGAGAAACGGAGAAACGGAGAAACGGAGAAACGGAGAAACCGAGAAACGGAGAAACGGAGAAACAGAGAAACCGAGAAACGGGGAAACGGAGAAACGGAGAAACGGAAAAACGGCGAAACGAAGAAAGAAACGGAGAAACGAAGAAAGAAACGGTGTAACGAAGAAAGAAACGGAGAAACGGAGAAATAAATGGAGAAACGAAGAAATAAACGGAGAAACGAAGAAAGAAACGGAGAAACGAAGAAAGAAACGGAGAAACGAAGAAAGAAACAGAGTAACGATGAAAGAAACGAAGAAAGAAACGGAGAAACGGTGAAATAAATGGAGAAACGAAGAAATAAACCGAGAAACGGAGAAAGAAACGGAGAAACGAACAAAGAAACGGAGAAACGAAGAAAGAAACGGAGAAACGAAGAAATAAACCGAGAAATGGAGAAACAAACGGAGAAACAAACAAAGAAACGGAGAAACGAAGAAAGAAACGGAGAAACGTACAAAGAAACGGAGAAACGAAGAAAGAAACGGAGTAACGGAGAAATAAATGGAGAAACGAAGAAATAAACGGAGAAACGAAGAAAGAAACGGAGAAACGAAGAAAGAAACGGACAAACGTAGAAAGAAACGGAGTAACGAAGAAAGAAACGAAGAAACGAAGAAAGAAACGGAGAAACGGAGAAATAAATGGAGAAACGAAGAAATAAACCGAGAAACGGAGAAAGAAACGGAGAAACGAACAAAGAAACGGAGAAACGAAGAAAGAAACGGAGAAACGAAGAAATAAACCAAGAAACGGAGAAAGAAACGGAGAAACGAACAAAGAAACGGAGAAACGAAGAAAGAAGCGGAGAAACGAACAAAGAAACGGAGAAACGTTTCTCCGTTTCTCCGTTTCTCGGTTTCTCCGTTTCTCCGTTACTCGGTTTCTCCGATTCTCGGTTTCTCCGTTTCTCCGTTTCTCGGTTTCTCCGTTTCTCCGTTTCTCCGTTTCTCAGTTTCTACGTTTCTCGGTTTCTCCGTTTCTCGGTTTCTCGGTTTCTCCGTTTCTCAGTTTCTCCGTTTCTCCGTTTCTCGGTTTCCCCGTTTCTCCGTTTCTCGGTTTCTCGGTTTCTCCGTTTCTCGGTTTCTCCGATTCTCGGTTTCTCCGTTTCTCCGTTTCTCCGTTTCTCCGTTTCTCCGTTTCTCGGTTTCTCCGATTCTCGGTTTCTCCGTTTCTCCGTTTCTCCGTATCACCGTTTCTCCGTTTCTCGGATTCTCCGTTTCTCCGTCTCTCGGTTTCTCCGTTTCTCGGTTTCTCCGTTTCTCCGTTTTTTGTTCGTTTCTCCGTTTCTTTCTTCGTTTCCCGTTTCTTTCTTCGTTTCTCCGTTTCCTTTTTCGTTTCTTTCTTCGTTTCTCCGTTTCCTTTTTCGTTTCTTTCTTCGTTTCTCCGTTTCTTTCATCGTATCTCCGTTTCTTTGTTCGTTTCTCCGTTTCTATGTTCGTTTCTCCGTTTCTTTGTTCGTTTCTCCGTTTGTTTTGTTTCGTTTCTCCGTTTCTTTGTTCGTTTCTCCGTTTCTTTGTTCGTTTCTCCGTTTCTTCGTTTCTTTGTTCGTTTCTCCGTTTCTTTCTTCGTTTCTCCGTTTCTTTGTTCGTTTCTCCGGTTCTTTGTTCGTTTCTCCGTTTCTTTGTTCGTTTCTCCGTTTCTTTCTTCGTTTCTCCGCTTCTTTGTTCGTTTCATCGTTTCTCCGTTTCTCCGTTTCGATTTAATGATTATATTATTTATAATTTCTATTATAAATCATTTGATCTATAGTTGAATTAGACACTAATACTCTAAATACATATTTAATATATTTTTTAACCACTTTAGCCTCCAGAAGAATTTTATTTATACTATTTACTATATATAATAATTTACACAGAATCGGAAATAAATCTAATTATTTATTTATAATAATTACTTTTTTTTCACTTATCTTAAAAATTGGGATGTACTCTTTAAATGTTCGATTCATTTCTTTAATTTATTCATTAAATTGAATTAATCTATTCTTTATAATAACTTTAATAAAATTAATCCCTATAATTATTATAGAACTCATATTAAAATTTATTAATGAAATTTATTTTATTTGCCTAATTAATGTAATTATTGCCCCTATCATTTGCTTAAACAAAAAAATCAATCATAATAATTATAGGATATTCATCTGTTATACAAATATCTATTATAGTTATTTTATTAATAATTAACAAAAATACATTTTTAACATATTTCATTTTATATTCAATAATTTCTTTAATTTTAATTTTTATATTTAAAATAATAAAGATTAACTCTTCTTCCTTATTTAATATATTAACCTATAATAAAAGAAAAATTATTTTATACTCAATAATTATTATGTACACAAATTTCCCACCTATAGCACTCTTTATACTGAAATAAATCGTCCTTGAAACATTAATAAATTCAAGAATAAAATTTATACTTTTAATAATTGTATATCGTTTTATAAGGTTAATTACATCATGAAATTATTTAAATATATCCTTCTTATATTTTTTCCCTTCAATTAAATAAAAAATATATAACAAAATTAACCTTAATTTTCTAAACTATTATCTATTTATAATTTTTTTAATATTTATATTTATATTTATAATATACTGATTGTACTAATTTTTAACATAATTAATATATGTATTCAACAAATCACAAAAATATTGGGATATTATATTTCATATCAGCTATATGATCTGGTATAATTGGTTCTTCTTTAAGGATACTAATTCGAATAGAATTAAATAGGCCAGGAACTTGAATTAATAACGACCAAATTTATAACTCAATTGTAACATCACATGCTTTTGTAATAATTTTTGTTATAGTTTTACCGTTTATAATCGGAGGATTCGGAAACTGAATAATTCCCTTAATAATTGGATCCCCTGATACAGCATTTCCCCGAATAAATAATATAAGATTGTGATTAATCCCCCCTTCATTATTACTTTTAATTCTTACAACACTATTATTCCCAGGCTCGGGAACTGGATGAACAATCTACCCTCCTTTGTCATCAAATCTTTATCACCCATCTTCATCTATAGACTTAACAATTTTTTCTTTGCATACTAGTATTGCAGGTATCTCTTCAATTATAGGATCTATTAATTTTATTGTTACAATTCTTAAAATAAAAAATAATGCTTTAAAATTCGATCAAATATCCTTATTTGCTTGGCCAGTATTAATTACTACAATTTTGCTTCTTCTCTCACTACCTGTATTAGCCGGAGCTATTACTATGTTATTAACAGACCGAAATTTAAATACTTCCTTCTTTGATCCTACTGGGGGAGGGGACCCAATTTTATTTCAACATTTATTTTGATTTTTTGAGCATCCTGAAGTCTATATTTTAATTTTACCCGGGTTTGGATTAATCTCCCATATCATTTTCAATGAAAGAGGGAAAAAGGAAACTTTTGGGAACCTAGGGATAGTTTATGCAATACTCGGAATTGGATTTCTAGGATTTATTGTGTGAGCACATCACATATTCACAGTAGGCTTAGATGTACACACACGAGCTTATTTCACTTCGGCAACTACAATCATTGCAATTCCCACAGGAATCAAAGTATTTAGATGACTAGCTACGTACTACGGGTCAAAACTTATTATTAATCCTTCTATTATTTGATAATTTGGCATTATTTTTTTATTTACAATAAGAGGATTAAGAGGAATTATATTATCAAACTCATCTATTGATATTATACTACATGATACATACTATGTTGTCTCTCATTTCCACTATGTACTGTCAATAGGAGCAGTATTTTCTATTATTGCTTCATTAATTCATTGATTCCCTTTATTCACAGGATTTACCCTAAATCAATTTTATCTTAAAACACAATTTTATATAATATTTATTGGGGTAAATATAACTTTTTTCCTTCAGCAT
Organism: Ptiloglossa arizonensis; assembly: GCF_051014685.1. Classification (NCBI taxonomy): domain Eukaryota; kingdom Metazoa; phylum Arthropoda; class Insecta; order Hymenoptera; family Colletidae; genus Ptiloglossa; species Ptiloglossa arizonensis. The sequence continues at coordinate 3,757,179 of NC_135051.1, read as the reverse complement.
TTTTTAGGAATGATAGGAATACCTCGACGTTATTCAGATTACCCGGATTCCTACTACTGTGAAAATTTATTATCATCTATTGGCTCAATAATTTCATTCAAAAGAATAATTTTACTCTTGTTTATTATATTGGAGAGATTTATAACTATATTTAAATTTAATCAATCATCACTAGAATGACCCCAAAACTTTTCCCCAAAAGACCACTCATTCCTCTCTATTCCTCTAATTATTAAAAACAAATCTTAATATGGCAGATTAGTGCATGAATTTAAGATTCATTTATAAAATTTAATATTTTTATTAAAAATGTCCCATTGAAAAATAATTAATTTCCAAGACCCCAATTCGCCATATGCCGATAATTTAAATCTTTTTCACAACTTCACAATAATTATTATAATTATAATCTCTTCATTAACTCTAATAATTATATTAGATATTTTTACTAATAAATTTATCAATCGATTTTTACTTAAAAATCATCATATTGAAATTGTATGAACTTTACTCCCAATAATAATTTTAGGAGTAATTGCACTTCCTTCTTTAAAAACCCTATATTTTATTGATGAACTATGAATACCCGTATACTTAACAATCAAATCAATTGGGCACCAATGATATTGATCCTATGAATACCCAGAATTTAATAATTTAAATTTTGACTCCTATATAGATAAAGATTTAAATAATATTTACATTTTTCGTCTCCTAGACGTAGACAATCGAATAATTATTCCATCTAATACACTAATTCGAATATTAACAACATCAAACGACGTAATTCACTCTTGAACTGTTCCGTCTTTAGGCTTAAAAATGGACTCCGTACCAGGGCGAATTAACCAAATAAATTTAATTACTAATCGACCTGGAGTATTTTTCGGACAATGTTCTGAAATCTGCGGAGCTAATCACAGATTTATGCCAATTGTTGTGGAAAGAACTAATTATTCAAACTTTATTAATTGAATTAACAACCAAAATTAAATTTTAACCTACTCATATAATATTTAATTAAATCAAATCATTAGATGTCTGACAAAAGAATTGATTTTTTAAATCAAATTATAGTAATAAATTACTTCACTTTTTATTTTAAAACTTTAAGAATCATCTCTTTACTTCGAAGCTCGGTCAAAATTAATTTCTATAAGTTCTTAATCATTTGTAATGCATCAATAAGATGAACATTGTTCGATTAATATTGGGAACATGCATGAATGTTAGTGAAACTCGCGGAAATGAATAAACATTCACCGAAACTATTCGCCTTCGCAGATTTTGCAATATCTTGACGTTTATTTATCATAATTATTAACAATTGTCGTAGTACCATAGTTTAAATAATTATTAACAATGCCCTAGTATAAATAAAGGCTTAAAATATCATTTCATCGAAATATTCATTGCTCGCGATGGAATTTTTCGTTGAGATCAAACTGACATTCTCAAGGCTACACGTATCGATGATCGATTCACAAGCGTTCATCGCTATGATTGTTGTATCTAGAAAAGCGATTAATTGAATTTCAGCGCTTTTAAATAAAAAATGCAACTACTACGCGTATTGTGTAAATTATAAGAATTAAGCAAATGTTAAATTAATGTATTTAATAAACAATTGTTACTTTCCCTGCTATAAAACTTTACGAAACACGTTTTACTTTGAATCTCGATCCAAATTAATTTCTATGAGGTACTTAATCATTTTCAATGCATAAATAGGATGCACATTGTTCGATTAATATTGGGAACATACATAAATGTTAGTAACAATGGCGGAAATGAACAAACATTCACCGAAACCGTTCGCCTTCGCAGATTTCGCAATATCTTGACGTTTATTTAACATAATTATTAACAACCGTCGTTGGACCGTAGATTAAACAATTTTTCACAATGTTCCGGTATAAATAATGGCTATAAAGCCATCAATTTCTTGAAGTATTTGGTTAGATCGAACAAATACAATCGAAGAAACCGTGCGATAAAATAAATGAATATTTCTCTACATATCGGAATTATAGTTTGTATGTATGCAAATATATTCTGACCCCGCAATTACAAATCCCTGTAACTACACTTTAGGGGTGAAAACACTTGGCGGAGAAACGCTCAAGTTTGTCGAGGAATTGTTCTAATTTCCACGAATAGATGGCGCGACAAGTACAATTTACCGACATTAGAGATAAGTATTTCCATTTGTATGATATTCCCTACCGTGCGATAAAATAAATAAATACTTTTGTACAAACTTTTGTATGTTTCATCTTTCGAATAAATGTAAAATTAAACCTTCCCGGTATATTCCAGCCTTCCTTTATACATTTAAAAATCTTGAATACCTCGAAATCAAGGCTTCACGTATCGATTATCAACTCACAAGTGTTTATAACGACGATTTTTCTATATAGAAAAGCGATTAATCGAATTTCAGCACTTTTGAGAATAAAATATAACTTCTACGCGTACTGTGTAAAGTATGAAAATTAAATAAATGTTAAATTATTGGACTAATGCACAATTATTACTTTTCATGCTTTTAAACTTTACTAAACAAGTTTTTACATTGAATCTCGATCAAAATCAATTTCTATAAGTATAATTATTTATAATGCATAAATAAGATACACATTGTTCGATTAATATTGAGAACATGCATAAATGTTAACAGAAATCGCGAAAATTAACAAACCTGTTCTCCAACAGAGAACAACCCATATAATTACCACGCTACAAATGTTTGGAATTGCGCGTTCAGAATATATTTGCATCCATACAAACAATAATTTCGATATGTAGAGAAATATTCATTTACTTTATCGCACGGTAGGCAATGGCATTCGAAAGGGGATACTCATCTGTAATGTCGGTAGATAATGCTTGTGGAGCCATCTATTGATGAAAGTCAGAACAATTCCTGGACAAACTTGAGCGTTTCTCCGCCAGGTGTTTTCACCCCTTAAGTGTAGTTTAACCCTTTCTCCAATAGATGGCAACCCATGTAATTACCACGTTACAGGGATTTGTAATTGCGGGTTCAGAATATATTTGCATACATACAAACTATAATTCCGATATGTAGAGAAATATTCATTTATTTTATCCCACGGCTTCTTCGATCGTATTTGTTCGATCTAACCAAATATTTCAAGAAATTGATGGCTTTTTATACCGAAACGTTGTCAAAAATTGTTTAATCTACGGTCCAACGGCGGTTGTTAATAATTATGATAAATAAACAACAAGATATTGCGAAATCTACGAAGGCGAACGGTTTCGGTGAATGTTTGTTCATTTCCACGATTGTTACTAACATTTATGCATGTTCCCAATATTGATCGAACAATGTGCATCTTATTTATGTATTGCAATTAATTAAGAAACTTATAGAAATTGATTTTGATCGAGGCTCGATGTTAAAACGTGTTTCTTAATGTTTCAAAGCATGGAAAGTGACAATTGTTTATTAGATACATTAATTTAACATTTGTTTTATTCTTATAATTTACACAATACGCGTAGAAGTGGTATTTTTTACATAAAAGTGCCAAAATTTATTTAATCGCTGTTCTGGATAGAAAAATCACCGTGATGAATACTTGTGAATCGATAATCGATACGTGTAACCTTGAGAATGTCAGTTGGATCTCAGCGAAAAATTCCTCCGCGAACACAGAATATTTCAACGAAATGATATTTTAAGGCATTATTTATACTAGGACATTGTTAATAATTGTCTAAAGTATGGTTCTACGACGCTTGTTAATAAATATGATAAATAAACATCGAGATTTTGCAAAATCTGCGAAGACGAACGGTTTCGGAGAATGTTTGTTCATTTCTGCGATTGTTACTAACATTTATACATGTTCCGAACATTTATCTTACAATATGCATCTTATTTATGCATTAAATATGATTGGTTCGCCTACAGCAATTAATTTTGACCGAGATTCGAGGTATAAACGTGTTTCTTAATGTTTCAAAGCATGGGAAGTGGCAATTGTTTATTAGATACATTAATTTATCATTTGTTTCGTTCTTATAATTTTCGGAATACGCGTGGAAGCTGTATTCTTTAAGTAAAAGCGTCGAAATTCAATTAATCGCTTTTCTAGATAGATAAATCATCGTGATGGTCGTTTGTGAATCGATAAACATTTCCAGCCTTGACAATGTCGGTTCGATCTCAATAACAACTATTCCATCGCGAAAAAAGAATATTTCAACGAAATGATATTTTAAGCCATGATTTATACTAGGACATTGTTAATAATTGTCTAAAGTATGGTCCTACGACGGTTGTTAATAATTATGACAAACAAACCCCGAGATATTGCGATATCTGGGAAGGCGAACGGTTTCGGTGAATATTTGTCCATTTCCGCGATTGTTACTAACATTTATGCATGTTCCCAATATTGATCGAATAATGTGCATCTTACTTAGGCATCATAAATCATTAGTTAGTTTTCAGAAATTAATTACGATCGGAAATGAAAGTAAAATATTTGTATTCATATATTTCTCGATTTGCAACCAATATTTATCTTCATAAGGAAATTATTGATTTACAATGCAAAAGAAAATGCATTTTGTAAAATTAATAATCCCAACTTTTACAGTGCAAACCATTAATTAGTTTAAAAATATTAATTTTCATAAAAAATCGAGAAATATATGTATACCAAACTATTAGTTAAATTTTCCGATAAAATTTAATTTTCATACTGTAATATAAAAGTTGGGAACTTGCAAAAATGTTTATAACAATCGCCTAGAGACATAAACATTCGCTATAGCAATACGCCTTCACAGATTTCGCAATATCTTGTTTGTTTACATTATTATTAACAACCGTCGTAGGATCATACATTAGACAATTTTTAACAATGTCCTAGTATAAATAATGCCTTAAAATATCATTTCATTGAAATATTCTGTGTTCGCGGAGGAATTTTTCGCTGAGATCCAACTGACATTCTCAAGGCTACACGTATCGATTATCGATTCACAAGTATTCATCGCGGTGATTTTTCTATCCAGAACAGCGATTAATTAAATTTTGGCACTTTTATGTAAAAAATACCACTTCTACGCGTATTGTGTAAATTATAAGAATGAAACAAATGTTAAATTAATGTATCTAATAAACAATTGTCACTTTCCATGCTTTGAAACATTAAGAAACACGTTTTAACATCGAGCCTCGATCAAAATCAATTTCTATAAGTTTCTTAATTAATTGCAATACATAAATAAGATGCACATTGTTCGATCAACATTGGGAACATGCATAAATGTTAGTAACAATCGTGGAAATGAACAAACATTCACCGAAACCGTTCGCCTTCGTAGATTTCGCAATATCTTGTTGTTTATTTATCATGTTTATTAACAACCGTCGTAGGACCGTAGATTAAACAATTATTAACAATGTTCTAGTATAAATAATGGCTAAAAAGCCATCAATTTGTTGAAATATTCGATTAGATCGAACAAAGACAATGGAAGTAACGGTAAGTCACTGGTAAGTGACCTTGCGGTGGGTATATAAGGAGCCGCCGATTGATTAAAATTTCATTCTTCCTGGAGGCTCCGAGATGGACGGATCTCTTCGTTTTAGGTTTATGGAAGAGGGACCCCCCACCTTGGTAACCGGTACTGGCGACCACTCTCTCAATCCTCTCTTTTTTTTTTTAATTATTTCTTTGTGTAATTCATTTCATTTGTTCTCTGATTTTAATTGCTACCTGTTTTTACATGTTTATTCTTTTCCACTAACCAAATTCATTTCTATTTTCTATTATGCCTTGACTTTAGGTTTCTCTTAGGTTTCCCTAAGGTTTCTCTTAGATACATTCTCTTAGATGTATCGGAAAACGAAGAACGAAGAACGAAGAGGACTGATGTATTGCATCCTTCGCGGGACTGTTAATTCCAAGTATAGACTAAGTTAGTTTTAAGGTCACCATGTACGAATGTCTGTCATCTGCCGAGCAATTATCCAATCTTTAGCTTCTTTTTGCTCGCTTGCTCGTATCTCAGTCCGGCCACCTGTGCTTGTTGCATAAGCAAGTGACCGGCCGTGGAGGTGGACCGAACGCTCGATCGCCGTCTCTTCTGGTGCGTCCGCTTTGAGAGAGAATATGCTGCGAACACAGGGGCAGGTGTTCGCACCGGTCCCTGCGGAAGGCCTTGTGCCACAAGACCCTCTCTTCGTCATCCTCCGTAAGTCAGGTCCACGCTTTGCGTGGTTCCTGACGCGGAGTTGGGAGAAACGGGGCACTCTATATGAGTGGACGGCGTCGTGCATTTCCTCTTTAATCGAGCCCCCTGAGGGGAAACGGGACCGACCTAGTAGGACCAACTGCACGGTTCGTGTCGCGTCTTTCCCAATTTTGCCTAATTTTTCCATAATGTAATTGCTTGGCAGAACTAAACGAGGAGATCGAAGGAACATTGATTCCTTCCATCTCTTTGGTTTAGTATCTTCGTTTGTATCGCGTGTCGAGGGAGATCGATGGAACTTTGATTCCATCTATCTCTCTCCGGGTCTCCGCTCGCAGCAACCTCCACCTGGAGAGACCTGGTAATCGGTATTACTCGCGACGAACAATAATTATTCGTCGTGAGTAGTACCGAGTTAATCGGCTGCGAATTTAGAATAGTAACTTTTACGGTACAGTAGAGTACTTTACGGTACAGTACTTTCTACAAGTAGAGTACTTTAAAGAACAACATTTTTGTAATGAGTATGAAAGTGCGAATATGTTAATGGATCGAAGAAAAGCGATTGTATTTCCGATGAATTGATGTATTGAAATAAAATCAATTTCACTGACGACAGAAACTTTATTTTTCTCCATTATTTGTTTCCATTTCTTTAACCCGATCCAATAAAACTGGTAAAACAACTTAAAACTATATGTCCTCGACTATCATGTTCTCCTGATACAAAGAAAATCGGGATCCATGATTCAGAAATTCGTTCGAAAGTCCTACAAATTTCTGATTCGCGGAAATTCTTGGAATTTGACGTCAATTCGAAGAATCCGCGAAATCGTGCCACTTCCTCGCATATCGTATACTGACACCAAGAGTCCCAAAATCAAACATTTTCTAAAATTTATGCCTGAATTTCAACCTTTGGTATCAGGAAAATACCAAAAATTTCGATTCTTCATGTATTAATCAAATGTTAAAGTGATATATCTCATAGACAATTATTACTTTCCATGTTTTAAAACTTTAAGAAACATCTCTTTACATTGAAGTTCGATCAAAATCAATTGCTAGAGGCGAATCAATCATTTTTAATGCATAAATAAGATGCACATTGTTCGATCAATATAGGGAACATGCGTAAATGTTAATAACAATCGCTGAAATGAACAAACATTCACCGAAGCCATTCGCCCTCGAAGATTTCGCAATATCTTGATGTTTGTTTATCATAATTATTAACAACCGTCCTAGGATCATACAATAGACAATTATTAACAATGTCCTAGTATAAATAATGGCTTAATATATCATTTCGTTGAAATATTCCTTGTTCGAGAAGGAATTTTTCCTTGAGATCCAACTGACATTCTCAAGGCTACACGTATCGATTATCGATTCACAAGTATTTATCGCGGTGATTTTTCTATCTAAAAAAGCGATTAATTGAATTTTTGCACTTTTGTGTAAAAAATACCACTTCTACGCGTATTGTGTAAATTATAAGAATTAAACAAATGTTAAATTAATGTATCTAATGAACAATTGTTACTTTCCGTGCTTTAAAACTTTACGAAACACGTTTTAACATGGAGTCTCGATCAAAATCAATTTCGATAAGTTTCTTAATTAATTGCAATACATAAATAAGATGCACATTGTTCGATCAATATAGGGAACATGCGTAAATGTTAATAACAATCGCTGAAATGAACAAACATTCACTGAAACCGTTCGCCTTCGCAGACTTCGCTATATCTTGACATTTATTTATCATAATTATTAACAACCGTCGTTGGACCGTAGATTAAACAATTTTTGACAATGTTTCGGTATAAAAAGCCATCAATTTCTTGAAATATTTGGTTAGATCGAACAAATACGATCGAAGAAGCCGTGGGATAAAATAAATGAATATTTCTTTACATATCGGAATTATAGTTTGTACGTATGCAAATATATTCTGAACCCGCAATTACAAATCCCTGTAACGTGGTAATTACATGGGTTGCCATCTATTGGAGAAAGGGTTAAACTACACTTAAGGGGTGAAAACACCTGGCGGAGAAACGCTCAAGTTTGTCGAGGAATTGTTCTAATTTCCACAAATAGATGGCGCGACAAGTACAATTTACCGACATTAGAGATAAGTATTTCCATTTGTATGATATTCCCTACCGTGCGATAAAATAAATAAATTCTTTTGTACAAACTTTTGTATGTTTCATCTTTCGAATAAATGTAAAATTAAACCTTCCACGGTAAATTTTATTCTTGAATTTATTGATGTTTCTAGGACGATTTATTTCAGTATAAACTGTGCTATAGGTGGGAAATTTGTGTACATAATAATTATTGAGTATAAAATAATTTTTCTTTTGTAAGATGTTAATATTTTAAATAAGGAAGAAGAGTTAATCTTTATTATTTTAAATATAAAAATTAAAATTAAAGAAATTATTGAATATATAATGAAATATGTTAAAATTGTATTTTTCTTAATTATTAATAAAATAACTATAATAGATGTTTGTATAACAGATGAATATCCTATAATTATTATGATTGATTTTTTTGTTTAAGCAAATGATAGGGGCAATAATTACATTAATTAGGCAAATAAAATAAATTTCATGAATAAATTTTAATATGAGTTCTATAATAATTATAGGGATTAATTTTATTAAAGTTATTATAAAGAATAGATTAATTCAATTTAATGAATAAATTAAAGAAATGAATCGAACATTTAAAGAGTACATCCCAATTTTTAAGATAAGTGAAAAAAAAGTAATTATTTTAAATAAATAATTAGATTTATTTCCGATTCTGTGTAAATTATTATGTATAGTAAATAGTATAAATAAAATTCTTCTGGAGGCTAAAGTGGTTAAAAAATATATTAAATATGTATTTAGAGTCTAATTCAACTATAGATCAAACGATTTATAATAGAAATTATAAATATTATAATCATTTAATCGAAATGGAGAAACGGAGAAACGGAGAAACGATGAAACGAAGAATGAAGCGGAGAAACGGAGAAAGAAACGGAGAAACGAAGAAAGAAACGGAGAAACGAAGAAAGAAACGGAGAAACGAAGAAAGAAACGGAGAAACGGAGAAATAAATGGAGAAACGGAGAAATAAACGGAGAAACGAAGAAAGAAACGGAGAAACGAAGAAAGAAACGGAGAAACGAAGAAAGAAACGGAGTAACGAAGAAAGAAACGAAGAAAGAAACGGAGAATCGGAGAAATAAATGGAGAAACGAAGAAATAAACCGAGAAACGGAGAAAGAAACGGAGAAGCGAACAAAGAAACGGAGAAACGAAGAAAGAAACGGAGAAACGAACAAAGAAACGGAGAAACGAACAAAGAAACGGAGAAACGAACAAAGAAACGGAGAAACGGAGAAATAAATGGAGAAACGAAGAACTAAACGGAGAAACGTAGAAAGAAACGGAGAAACGAACAAAGAAACGGAGAAACGAAGAAAGAAACGGAGAAACGGAGAAATAAATGGAGAACCGAAGAAATAAACGGAGAAACGAAGAAGGAAACGGAGAAGCGAACAAAGAAACTGAGAAACGAACAAAGAAACGCAGAAACGAAGAATGAAATGGAGAAACGAAGAAATAAACGGAGAAATGAAGAAAGAAACGGAGAAACAAAGAAAGAAACGGAGAAACGAAGAAAGAAACGGAGAAACGAACAAAGAAACGCAGAAACGAAGAATGAAACGGAGAAACGATCAAAGAAACGGAGAAACGAACAAAGAAACGGAGAAACGAAGAATGAAACGGAGAAACGAAGAAAGAAACGGAGAAACGAAGAAAGAAACGGAGAAACGGAGAAATAAATGGAGAAACGAAGAAATAAACGGAGAAACGAAGAAAGAAACGGAGAAACGAAGAAAGAAACGGAGAAACGAAGAAAGAAACAGAGTAACGAAGAAAGAAACGAAGAAAGAAACGGAGAATCGGAGAAATAAATGGAGAAACGAAGAAATAAACCGAGAAACGGAGAAAGAAACGGAGAAGCGAACAAAGAAACGGAGAAACGAAGAAAGAAACGGAGAAACGAACAAAGAAACGGAGAAACGAACAAAGAAACAGAGAAACGAACAAAGAAACGGAGAAACGGAGAAATAAATGGAGAAACGAAGAACTAAACGGAGAAACGTAGAAAGAAACGGAGAAACGAACAAAGAAACGGAGAAACGAAGAAAGAAACGGAGAAACGGAGAAATAAATGGAGAACCGAAGAAATAAACGGAGAAACGAAGAAGGAAACGGAGAAGCGAACAAAGAAACTGAGAAACGAACAAAGAAACGCAGAAACGAAGAATGAAACGGAGAAACGAAGAAATAAACGGAGAAATGAAGAAAGAAACGGAGAAACAAAGAAAGAAACGGAGAAACGAAGAAAGAAACGGAGAAACGAACAAAGAAACGCAGAAACGAAGAATGAAACGGAGAAACGATCAAAGAAACGGAGAAACGAACAAAGAAACGGAGAAACGAAGAATGAAACGGAGAAACGATGAAAGAAACGGAGAAATAAATGGAGAAACGAAGATATAAACGGAGAAACGAAGAAAGAAACGGACAAACGAAGAAAGAAACGGAGAAACGAAGAAACGATGAAAGAAACGGAGAAACGAAGAAAAAAACGGAGAAACGAACAAAGAAACGGAGAAACGAAGAAAGAAACGGAGAAACGGGAAATAAATGGAGAAACGAAGAAATAAACGGAGAAACGAAGAAAGAAACGGAGAAACGATGAAAGAAACGGAGAAACGGAGAAATGAATGGAGAAACGAAGAAACAAACGGAGAAACAAACAAAGAAACGGAGAAACGAAGAAAGAAACGGAGAAGAGAAGAAAGAAACGGAGAAACGAACAAAGAAACGGAGAAACGAACAAAGAAACGGAGAAACGGGAAATAAATGGGGAAACGAAGAAATAAACGGAGAAACGAAGAAAGAAACGGAGAAACGATGAAAGAAACGGAGAAACGGAGAAATAAATGGAGAAACGAAGAGATAAACGGAGAAACGAAGAAGGAAATGGAGAAACGAAGAAAGAAACAATGAAACGAAGAAAGAAACGGAGAAACGAACAAAGAAACGTAGAAACGAACAAAGAAACGGAGAAACGAACAAAGAAACGGAGAAACGATGAAAGAAACGGAGAAACGAAGAAAGAAACGGAGAAACGAAGAAAGAAACGGAGAAACTAAGAAAGAAACGGAGAATCGGAGAAATAAATGGAGAAACAAAGAAATAAACCGAGAAACGGAGAAAGAAACGGAGAAACGAACAAAGAAACGGAGAAACGAAGTAAGAAACGGAGAAACGAACAAAGAAACGGAGAAGCGAATAAAGAAACGGAGAAACAAACAAAGAAACGGAGAAACGGAGAAACGGAGAAATAAATGGAGAAACGAAGAAATAAACCGAGAAACGGAGAAAGAAACGGAGAAACGAACAAAGAAACGGAGAAACGAACAAAGAAACGGAGAAACGAACAAAGAAACGGAGAAACGGAGAAATAAATGGAGAAACGAAGAAATAAACGGAGAAACGTAGAAAGAAACGGAGAAACGAAGAAAGAAACGGAGAAACGAAGAAAGAAACGGAGTAACGAAGGAAGAAACGAAGAAACGAAGGAAGAAACGGAGAATCGGAGAAATAAATGGAGAAACGAAGGAATAAACCGAGAAACGGAGAAAGAAACGGAGAAACGAAAAAAGAAACGGGGAAACGAAGAAAGAAACGGAGAAACGAAGAAAGAATCGGACAAACGAACAAAGAAACGGAGAAACGAACAAAGAAACGGAGAAACGAACAAAGAAACGGAGAAACGAAGAAAGAAACGGCGAAACGGAGAAATAAATGGGGAAACGAACAAAGAAATGGAGAAACGAAGAAAGAAACGGAGAAACGAAGAAAGAAACGGAGAAACGGAGAAATAAATGGAAAAACGGAGAAACGAAGAAAGGAGCGGAGAAACGAACAAAGAAACGGAGAAACGAACAAAGAAAAGGAGAAACGGAGAAATAAATGGAGAAACGAAGAAACAAACAGAGAAACGAAAAAGAAACGGAAAAACGAAGAAAGAAACGGAGAAACGGAGAAGGAAACGGAGAAACGAACAATGAAACGGAGAAACGAACAAAGAAACGGAGAAACGAAGAAAGAAACGGAGAAACGGAGAAATAAATGGAGAAATGAAGAAATAAACGGAGAAACGAAGAAAGGAACGGAGAAACGAACAAAGAAACGGAGAAACGATTAAAGAAACGGAGAAACGAAGAAAGAAACGAAGAAACGAAGAAAGAAACAGAGAAACGAAGAAGGAAACGGAGAATCCGAGAAATAAATGGAGAAACGAAGAAATAAACCGAGGAACGGAGGAGGAAACGGAGATTCGGAGAAATAAATGGAGAAATGAAGAAATAAACGGAGAAACGAACAAAGAAACGACGAAACGGAGAAACGAACAAAGAAACGGAGAAACGAACAAAGAAACGGAGAAACGAACAAAGAAACGACGAAACGGAGAAACGAACAAAGAAACGGAGAAACGAAAAAAGAAACGGAGAAACCAACAAAGAAACGGAGAAACGAACAAAGAAACGGAGAAACGAAGAAAGAAACGGAGAAACGAAGAAAGAAACGGAGTAACGAAGAAAGAAACGAAGAAAGAAACGGAGAATCGGAGAAATAAATGGAGAAACGAAGAAATAAACCGAGAAACGGAGAAAGAAACGGAGAAGCGAACAAAGAAACGGAGAAACGAAGAAAGAAACGGAGAAACGAACAAAGAAACGGAGAAACGGAGAAATAAATGGAGAACCGAAGAAATAAACGGAGAAACGAAGAAGGAAACGGAGAAGCGAACAAAGAAACTGAGAAACGAACAAAGAAACGCAGAAACGAAGAATGAAACGGAGAAACGAAGAAATAAACGGAGAAATGAAGAAAGAAACGGAGAAACAAAGAAAGAAACGGAGAAACGAAGAAAGAAACGGAGAAACGAACAAAGAAACGCAGAAACGAAGAATGAAACGGAGAAACGATCAAAGAAACGGAGAAACGAACAAAGAAACGGAGAAACGAAGAATGAAACGGAGAAACGATGAAAGAAACGGAGAAATAAATGGAGAAACGAAGATATAAACGGAGAAACGAAGAAAGAAACGGACAAACGAAGAAAGAAACGGAGAAACGAAGAAACGATGAAAGAAACGGAGAAACGAAGAAAAAAACGGAGAAACGAACAAAGAAACGGAGAAACGAAGAAAGAAACGGAGAAACGGGAAATAAATGGAGAAACGAAGAAATAAACGGAGAAACGAAGAAAGAAACGGAGAAACGATGAAAGAAACGGAGAAACGGAGAAATGAATGGAGAAACGAAGAAACAAACGGAGAAACAAACAAAGAAACGGAGAAACGAAGAAAGAAACGGAGAAGAGAAGAAAGAAACGGAGAAACGAACAAAGAAACGGAGAAACGAACAAAGAAACGGAGAAACGGGAAATAAATGGGGAAACGAAGAAATAAACGGAGAAACGAAGAAAGAAACGGAGAAACGATGAAAGAAACGGAGAAACGGAGAAATAAATGGAGAAACGAAGAGATAAACGGAGAAACGAAGAAGGAAATGGAGAAACGAAGAAAGAAACAATGAAACGAAGAAAGAAACGGAGAAACGAACAAAGAAACGTAGAAACGAACAAAGAAACGGAGAAACGAACAAAGAAACGGAGAAACGATGAAAGAAACGGAGAAACGAAGAAAGAAACGGAGAAACGAAGAAAGAAACGGAGAAACTAAGAAAGAAACGGAGAATCGGAGAAATAAATGGAGAAACAAAGAAATAAACCGAGAAACGGAGAAAGAAACGGAGAAACGAACAAAGAAACGGAGAAACGAAGTAAGAAACGGAGAAACGAACAAAGAAACGGAGAAGCGAATAAAGAAACGGAGAAACAAACAAAGAAACGGAGAAACGGAGAAACGGAGAAATAAATGGAGAAACGAAGAAATAAACCGAGAAACGGAGAAAGAAACGGAGAAACGAACAAAGAAACGGAGAAACGAACAAAGAAACGGAGAAACGAACAAAGAAACGGAGAAACGGAGAAATAAATGGAGAAACGAAGAAATAAACGGAGAAACGTAGAAAGAAACGGAGAAACGAAGAAAGAAACGGAGAAACGAAGAAAGAAACGGAGTAACGAAGGAAGAAACGAAGAAACGAAGGAAGAAACGGAGAATCGGAGAAATAAATGGAGAAACGAAGGAATAAACCGAGAAACGGAGAAAGAAACGGAGAAACGAAAAAAGAAACGGGGAAACGAAGAAAGAAACGGAGAAACGAAGAAAGAATCGGACAAACGAACAAAGAAACGGAGAAACGAACAAAGAAACGGAGAAACGAACAAAGAAACGGAGAAACGAAGAAAGAAACGGCGAAACGGAGAAATAAATGGGGAAACGAACAAAGAAATGGAGAAACGAAGAAAGAAACGGAGAAACGAAGAAAGAAACGGAGAAACGGAGAAATAAATGGAAAAACGGAGAAACGAAGAAAGGAGCGGAGAAACGAACAAAGAAACGGAGAAACGAACAAAGAAAAGGAGAAACGGAGAAATAAATGGAGAAACGAAGAAACAAACAGAGAAACGAAAAAGAAACGGAAAAACGAAGAAAGAAACGGAGAAACGGAGAAGGAAACGGAGAAACGAACAATGAAACGGAGAAACGAACAAAGAAACGGAGAAACGAAGAAAGAAACGGAGAAACGGAGAAATAAATGGAGAAATGAAGAAATAAACGGAGAAACGAAGAAAGGAACGGAGAAACGAACAAAGAAACGGAGAAACGATTAAAGAAACGGAGAAACGAAGAAAGAAACGAAGAAACGAAGAAAGAAACAGAGAAACGAAGAAGGAAACGGAGAATCCGAGAAATAAATGGAGAAACGAAGAAATAAACCGAGGAACGGAGGAGGAAACGGAGATTCGGAGAAATAAATGGAGAAATGAAGAAATAAACGGAGAAACGAACAAAGAAACGACGAAACGGAGAAACGAACAAAGAAACGGAGAAACGAACAAAGAAACGGAGAAACGAACAAAGAAACGACGAAACGGAGAAACGAACAAAGAAACGGAGAAACGAAAAAAGAAACGGAGAAACCAACAAAGAAACGGAGAAACGAACAAAGAAACGGAGAAACGAAGAAAGAAACGGAGAAACGAAGAAAGAAACGGAGTAACGAAGAAAGAAACGAAGAAAGAAACGGAGAATCGGAGAAATAAATGGAGAAACGAAGAAATAAACCGAGAAACGGAGAAAGAAACGGAGAAGCGAACAAAGAAACGGAGAAACGAAGAAAGAAACGGAGAAACGAACAAAGAAACGGAGAAACGAACAAAGAAACAGAGAAACGAACAAAGAAACGGAGAAACGGAGAAATAAATGGAGAAACGAAGAACTAAACGGAGAAACGTAGAAAGAAACGGAGAAACGAACAAAGAAACGGAGAAACGAAGAAAGAAACGGAGAAACGGAGAAATAAATGGAGAACCGAAGAAATAAACGGAGAAACGAAGAAGGAAACGGAGAAGCGAACAAAGAAACTGAGAAACGAACAAAGAAACGCAGAAACGAAGAATGAAACGGAGAAACGAAGAAATAAACGGAGAAATGAAGAAAGAAACGGAGAAACAAAGAAAGAAACGGAGAAACGAAGAAAGAAACGGAGAAACGAACAAAGAAACGCAGAAACGAAGAATGAAACGGAGAAACGATCAAAGAAACGGAGAAACGAACAAAGAAACGGAGAAACGAAGAATGAAACGGAGAAACGATGAAAGAAACGGAGAAATAAATGGAGAAACGAAGATATAAACGGAGAAACGAAGAAAGAAACGGACAAACGAAGAAAGAAACGGAGAAACGAAGAAACGATGAAAGAAACGGAGAAACGAAGAAAAAAACGGAGAAACGAACAAAGAAACGGAGAAACGAAGAAAGAAACGGAGAAACGGGAAATAAATGGAGAAACGAAGAAATAAACGGAGAAACGAAGAAAGAAACGGAGAAACGATGAAAGAAACGGAGAAACGGAGAAATGAATGGAGAAACGAAGAAACAAACGGAGAAACAAACAAAGAAACGGAGAAACGAAGAAAGAAACGGAGAAGAGAAGAAAGAAACGGAGAAACGAACAAAGAAACGGAGAAACGAACAAAGAAACGGAGAAACGGGAAATAAATGGAGAAACGAAGAAATAAACGGAGAAACGAAGAAAGAAACGGAGAAACGATGAAAGAAACGGAGAAACGGAGAAATAAATGGAGAAACGAAGAGATAAACGGAGAAACGAAGAAGGAAATGGAGAAACGAAGAAAGAAACAATGAAACGAAGAAAGAAACGGAGAAACGAACAAAGAAACGTAGAAACGAACAAAGAAACGGAGAAACGAACAAAGAAACGGAGAAACGATGAAAGAAACGGAGAAACGAAGAAAGAAACGGAGAAACGAAGAAAGAAACGGAGAAACTAAGAAAGAAACGGAGAATCGGAGAAATAAATGGAGAAACGAAGAAATAAACCGAGAAACGGAGAAAGAAACGGAGAAACGAACAAAGAAACGGAGAAACGAAGTAAGAAACGGAGAAACGAACAAAGAAACGGAGAAGCGAATAAAGAAACAGAGAAACAAACAAAGAAACGGAGAAACGGAGAAACGGAGAAATAAATGGAGAAACGAAGAAATAAACCGAGAAACGGAGAAAGAAACGGAGAAACGAACAAAGAAACGGAGAAACGAACAAAGAAACGGAGAAACGAACAAAGAAACGGAGAAACGAACAAAGAAACGGAGAAACGGAGAAATAAATGGAGAAACGAAGAAATAAACGGAGAAACGTAGAAAGAAACGGAGAAACGAAGAAAGAAACGGAGAAACGAAGAAAGAAACGGAGTAACGAAGGAAGAAACGAAGAAACGAAGGAAGAAACGGAGAATCGGAGAAATAAATGGAGAAACGAAGAAATAAACCGAGAAACGGAGAAAGAAACGGAGAAACGAAAAAAGAAACGGGGAAACGAAGAAAGAAACGGAGAAACGAAGAAAGAATCGGACAAACGAACAAAGAAACGGAGAAACGAACAAAGAAACGGAGAAACGAACAAAGAAACGGAGAAACGAAGAAAGAAACGGCGAAACGGAGAAATAAATGGGGAAACGAACAAAGAAATGGAGAAACGAAGAAAGAAACGGAGAAACGAAGAAAGAAACGGAGAAACGGAGAAATAAATGGAAAAACGGAGAAACGAAGAAAGGAGCGGAGAAACGAACAAAGAAACGGAGAAACGAACAAAGAAAAGGAGAAACGGAGAAATAAATGGAGAAACGAAGAAACAAACAGAGAAACGAAAAAGAAACGGAAAAACGAAGAAAGAAACGGAGAAACGGAGAAGGAAACGGAGAAACGAACAATGAAACGGAGAAACGAACAAAGAAACGGAGAAACGAAGAAAGAAACGGAGAAACGGAGAAATAAATGGAGAAATGAAGAAATAAACGGAGAAACGAAGAAAGGAACGGAGAAACGAACAAAGAAACGGAGAAACGATTAAAGAAACGGAGAAACGAAGAAAGAAACGAAGAAACGAAGAAAAAACAGAGAAACGAAGAAGGAAACGGAGAATCCGAGAAATAAATGGAGAAACGAAGAAATAAACCGAGGAACGGAGGAGGAAACGGAGATTCGGAGAAATAAATGGAGAAATGAAGAAATAAACGGAGAAACGAACAAAGAAACGACGAAACGGAGAAACGAACAAAGAAACGGAGAAACGAACAAAGAAACGGAGAAACGAACAAAGAAACGGAGAAACGAACAAAGAAACGACGAAACGGAGAAACGAACAAAGAAACGGAGAAACGAAAAAAGAAACGGAGAAACCAACAAAGAAACGGAGAAACGAACAAAGAAACGGAGAAACGAACAAAGAAACGGAGAAACGGAGAAATAAATGGAGAAACGAAGAAGTAAACGGAGAATCGAAGAAAGAAACGGAGGACAGAAGAAAGAAACGGAGAAACGATGAAAGAAACGGAGAAACAAAGAAAGAAACGAAGAAACGAAGAAAGAAACGGAGAGACGAAGAATGAAACGGAGAATCGGAGAAATAAATGGAGAAGCGAACAAAAAACGGTGAAACGGAGAAACGGAGAAACGGAGAAACGGAAAAACCGAGAAACGGAGAAACCGAGAAACGGAGAAACCGAGAGACGGAGAAACGGAGAATCCGAGAAACGGAGAAACGGAGATACGGAGAAACGGAGAATCGGAGAAACGGAGAAACAGAGAAACCGTGAAACGGAGAAACCGAAAAACGGAGAAACGGAGAAACGGAGAAGCGGAGAAACGGAGAAATGGAGAAACCGAGAAACTGAGAAACGGAGAAACAGAGAAACCGAGAAACGGAGAAACAGAGAAACGGAGAAACCGTGAAACGGAGAAATGGAGAAACGGAGAAACGGAGAAACCGAGAAACGGAGAAACTGAGAAACGGAGAAACGTTTCGTTGTTCGTTTCTCCGTTTCTTTGTTCGTTTCTCCGTTTCTTTCTTCGTTTCTCCGTTTCTTTCATCGTTTCTCCGTTTGTTTCTTCGTTCCTCCGTTTCTTTGTTCGTTTCTCCATTTCTTTGTTCGTTTCTCCGTTTATTTCTTCGTTTCTCCATTTATTTCGCCGTTTCTCCGTTTCTTTCGTCGTTTCTCCGTTTATTTCTTCGTTTCTCCATTTATTTCTCCGTTTCCTTCTTCGTCTCTCCGTTTCTTTGTTCGTTTCTCCGTTTCTTTCTTCGTTTCGCCGTTTCATTCTTCGTTTCTCCGTTGCTTTCTTCGTTTCTCCATTTCTTTGTTCGTTTCTCCGTTTCTTTCTCCGTTTCTCGGTTTATTTCTTCGTTTCTCCATTCATTTCTCCGATTCTCCGTTTCTTTCTTCGTTTCTTCGTTTCTTTTTTCGTTACTCCGTTTCTTTCTTCGTTTCTCCGTTTCTTTGTTCGTCTCTCCGTTACTTTCATCGTTTCTTCGTTTCTTTCTTCGTTACTCCGTTTCTTTCTTCGTTTCTCCGTTTCTTTGTTCGTTTCTCCGTTTCTTTCTTCGTTTCTCCGTTTCTTTCTTCGTTTATCCGTTCATTTCTTCGTATCTTCATTTATTTCTCCGTTTCTCCGTTTCTTTCTTCGTTTCTCCGTTTCTTTCTTCGTTTCTTCGTTTCTTTCTTCGTTTATCCGTTCATTTCTTCGTATTTCATTTATTTCTCCGTTTCTCCGTTTCTTTCTTCGTTTCATTCTTCGTTTCTCCGTTTCTTTCTTCGTTTCTCCGTTTCTTTCTTCGTTTCCGCGTTTCTTTCTTCGTTTCTCCGTTTCTTCCTTCGTTTCTTCGTTTCTCCGTTTCTCCGTTTCTCTGTTTCTCCGTTTCTCCGTTTCTCCGTTTCTCCGTTTCTCCGTTTCTCCGTTTCTCCGTTTCTCCGTTTCTCCGTTTCGATTAAATGATTATAATAGTTATAATTTCTATTATAAATCATTTGAGCTATAGTTAAATTATACACTAATGCTCTAAATACATATTTAATACATTTTTTAGTCTCTTTGGCCTCCAGAAGAATTTTATTTATACTATTTACTGTATATAATAATTTACACAGAATCGGAAATAAATCTAATTATTTATTTATAATAATTATTTTTTATTCACTTATTTTACCAAAAATTTCGATTCTTCATGTATTAATCAAATGTTAAATTGATATATCTCGTAGACAATTATTACTTTCCATGTTTTAAAACTTTAAGAAACATCTCTTTACATTGAAGTTCGATCAAAATCAATTGCTAGAGGCGAATCAATCATTTTTAATGCATAAATAAGATGCGCATTGTTCGATCAATATAGGGAACATGCGTAAATGTTAATAACAATCGCTGAAATGAACAAACATTCACTGAAACCGTTCGCCTTCGCAGACTTCGCAATATCTTGACATTTATTTATCATAATTATTAACAACCGTCGTTGGACCGTAGATTAAACAGTTTTTGACAATATTTCGGTATAAAAAGCCATCAATTTTTTGGAATATTTGGTTAGATCGAACAAATACGATCGAAGATGCCGTGGGATAAAATAAATGAATATTTCTCTACATGATTTCTCTACATGATGATGACATTCTCTACGGAATTATAGTTTGTATGCATGCAAATATATTCTTAACCCACATTTACAAATCCCTGTAACGTGGTAATTACATGGGTTGCCATCTATTGGAGAAAGGGTTAAACTACACTTAAGGGGTGAAAACACCTGGCGGAGAAACGCTCAAGTTTGTCGAGGAATTGTTCTAATTGCCACAAATAGATGGCGCGACAAGTACAATTTACCGACATTGGAGATAAGTATTTCCATTTGTATGATATTCTCTACCGTGCGATAAAATAAATAAATACTTTTGTACAAACCTTTGTATGTTTCATCTTTCGAATAAATGTAAAATTATACCTTCCACGGTAAATTTTATTCTTGAATTTATTAATGTTTCTAGGACGATTTATTTCAGTATAAAGTGTGCTGTAGGTGGGAAATTTGTGTACATAATAATTATTGAGTATAAAATACTTTTTCTTTTGTAAGATGTTAATATATTAAATAAGTAAGAAGAGTTAATCTTTATTATTTTAAATATAAAAATTAAAATTAAAGAAATTATTGAACATAAAATGAAATATCTTAAAAATGTATTTTTGTTAATTATTAATAAAACAACTATAATAGATGTTTGTATAACAGATGAATATCCTATAATTATTATGATTGATTTTTTTGTTTAAGCAAATGATAGGGGCAATAATTACATTAATTAGGCAAATAAAATAAATTTCATTAATAAATTTTAATATGAGTTCTATAATAATTATAGGGATTAATTTTATTAACGTTATCATAAAGAATAGATTAATTCAATTTAATGAATAAATTAAAGAAATGAATCGGACATTTAAAGAGTACATCCCAATTTTTAAGATAAGTGAAAAAAAAGTAATTATTATAAATAAATAATTAGATTTATTTCCGATTCTGTGTAAATTATTATATACAGTAAATAGTATAAATAAAATTCTTCTGGAGGCTAAAGTGGTTAAAAAATATATTAAATATGTATTTAGAGTATTAGTGTCTAATTCAACTATAGATCAAATGATTTATAATAGAAATTATAAATATTATAATCATTTAATCGAAACGGAGAAACGAAGAAACGATGAAACGATGGAAGAAATGGAGAAACGAAGAAAGAAACGGAGAAATGAAGAAAGAAACGAAGAAACGAAGAAAGAAACGGAGAAACGAAGAAATAAACCGAGAAACGGAGAAAGAAACGGAGAAACGAAGAAAGAAACAGAGAAATGAACAAAGAAACGCAGAAATGAAGAATGAAACGGAGAATCGGAGAAATAAACGGAGAAATGAAGAAAGAAACGGAGAAACAAAGAAAGAAACGAAGAAAGAAACAGAGAAACGAAGAGAGAAACCGAGAAACGAACAAAGAAACGGAGAAACGAACAAAGGAAAGGAGAAACGAAGAAAGAAACGGAGAAACGACGAAAGAAACGGAGAAACGAAGAAATAAATGGAGAAACGAAGAAAGAAACGGAGAAACGAAGAAAGAAACGGAGAAACGAAGAAATAAATGGAGAAACGAAGAAATAAAGCGAGAAAAGGAGAAAGAAACGGAGAAACGAACAAAGAAACGGAGAAACGAAGAGAGAAACCGAGAAACGAACAAAGAAATGGAGAAACGAAGAAATAAACCGAGAAACGGAGAATCGAACAAAGAAACGGAGAAACGAACAAAGAAACGGAGAAACGAAGAGAGAAACCGAGAAACGAACAAGGAAACGGAGAAACGAACAAAGAAGCGGAGAAACGGACAAAGAAACGAAGAAAGAAACGGAGAAACGAACAAAGAGACGAAGAAAGAAACGGAGAAACGAACAAAGAAACGATGACACGGAGAAATAAATGGAGAAACGAAGAAAGAAACGGAGAAACGATGAAAGAAACGGAGAAACAAAGAAAGAAACGGAGTAACGAAGAAAGAAAAGAAGAAACGAAGGAAGAAACGGAGAAACGGAGAAATAAATGGAGAAACGAAGAAATAAACGGAGAAACGAAGAAAGAAACAGTGAAACAAAGAAAGAAACGGAGAAACGTTTCTCCGTTTCTCGGTTTCTCCGTTTCTCCGTTTCTCCGTTTCTCCGTTTCTTCGTTTCTCCGTTTCACCGTTTCTCCGTTTCTCGGTTTCCCCGTTTCTCCGTTTCTCGGTTTCTCCGTTTCTCGGTTTCTCCGTTTCTCGGTTTCTCCGTTTCTCGGTTTCTCCGATTCTCGGTTACTCCGTTGCTCCGTTTTTCCTTTTCTCCGTTTGTCTGTTTCTCCGTTTCTCCGTTTCTCCGTTTCTCCGTTTCTCCGTTTCTCCGTTTCTCGGTTTCTCGGTTTCTCTGTTTCTCCGTTTCTCCGTTTCTCCGTTTCTCCGTTTCTCGGTTTATCCGTTTCACCGTTTCTCCGTTTCTCCGTTTCTTGGTTTCTCCGTTTCACCGTTTTTTGTTCGTTTCTCCATTTATTTCTCCGATTCTCCGTTTCATTCTTCGATTCTCCGTTTCTTTTTTCGTTTCTTCGGTTCTTTCTGCGATTCTCCGTTTATTTCTTCGTTTCTCCATTTATTTCTCCGTTTCTCCGTTTGTTTATTCGTTTCTCCGTTTATTTCTTCGTTTTTCCATTTATTTCTCCGTTTCTCCGTTTCTTTCTTCGTTACTCCGTTTCTTTGTTCGTTTCTCCATTTCTTTGTTCGTTTCCCCATTTATTTCTCCGTTTCTCCGTTTCTTTCTTCGTTTCTCCGTTTCTTCGTTTCATTCTTCGTTCCTCCATTTATTTCTCCGTTTCTCTGTTTCTTTGATCGTTTCTCCGTTTCTTCGTTCGTTTCTCCATTTATTTCTCCGTGTCTTCGTTTCTTTGTTCGTTTCTCCGTTTCTTTGTCCGTTTCTCCGTTTCTTTCTTCGTTTCTTCGTTTCTTCCTTCGTTTCTCCGTTTCTTTGTTTGTTTCTCCGTTTCTTTGTTCGTTTCTCCGTTTCTTTGTTCGTTTCTCCGTTTCTTTGTTCGTTTCTCCGTTTCTTTGTTCGTTTCTCCGTTTCTTCGTTTCTTTGTTCGTTTCTCCGTTTCTCCGTTTCTTTGTTCGTTTCTCCGTTCCTTCGTTTCTTTGTTCGTTTCTCCGTTTCTTTCTTTGTTTGTCCGTTTCTTTGTTCGTTTCTCCGTTTCTTTCTTCGTTTCTCCATTTCTTTGTTCGTTTCTCCGTTTCTTTCTCCGTTTCTCGGTTTATTTCTTCGTTTCTCCACTTATTTCTCCGATTCTCCGTTTCTTTCTTCGTTTCTCCGTTTCTTTCTTCGTTTCTCTGTTCCTTTCTTCGTTTCTTTCTTCGTTTCTCTGTTTCTTTCTTCGTTTCTGCGTTTCTTTCTTCGTTTCTTTCTTCGTATCTCCATTTATTTGTTCGTTTCTCCGTTTCTTCGTTCCTTTCTTCGTTTCTCCATTTCTTTCTTCGTTTCTCCGTTTCTTTCTTCGTTTCTTTCTTCGTTTCTCCGTTTCTTTCTTCGTTTCTCCGTTCTTTTCTCCGTTACTCGGTTTATTTCTTCGATTCTCCATTTATTTCTCCGATTCTCCGTTTCTTTCTTCGTTTCTTCGTTTCTTTTTTCGTTACTCCGTTTCTTTCTTCGTTTCTCGGTTTCTTTGTTCGTCTCTCCGTTACTTTAATCGTTTCTTCGTTTCTTTCTTCGTTACTCCGTTTCTTTCTTCGTTTCTCCGTTTCTTTGTTCGTTTCTCCGTTTCTTTCTTCGTTTCTTCGTTTCTTTCTTCGTTACTCTGTTTCTTTTTCGTTCCTCCGTTTCTTCCTTCGTTCATCCGTTTATTTCTTCGTATCTTCATTTATTTCTCCGATTCTCCGTTTCTTTCTTCGTTTCTTCGTTTCTTTCTTCGTTACTCCGTTTCTTTCTTCGTTACTCCGTTTCTTTCTTCGTTTCTCCGTTTCTTTCTTCGTTTCTTTCTTCGTATCTCCGTTTATTTGTTCGTTTCTCCGTTTCTTCGTTCCTTTCTTCGTTTCTCCATTTCTTTCTTCGTTTCTCCGTTTCTTTGTTCGTTTCTCCGTTTCTTTGTTCGTTTCTCCGTTTCTTTGTTCGTTTCTCCGTTTCTTTGTTCGCTTCTCCGTTTCTTTGTTAGTTTCTCCGTTTCTTTGTTCGTTTCTCCGTTTCTTTCTTCGTTTCTCCATTTCTTTGTTCGTTTCTCCGTTTCTTTCTTCGTTTCTTCGTTTCTTTCTTCGTTACTCCGTTTCTTTCTTCGTTTCTCCGTTTCTTTCTTCGTTTCTTTCTTCGTATCTCCGTTTACTTGTTCGTTTCTCCGTTTCTTCGTTCCTTTCTTCGTTTCTCCATTTCTTTCTTCGTTTCTCCGTTTCTTTGTTCGTTTCTCCGTTTCTTTGTTCGTTTCTCCGTTTCTTTGTTCGTTTCTCCGTTTCTTTGTTCGTTTCTCCGTTTCTTTGTTCGTTTCTCCGTTTCTTTCTTCGTTTCTCCATTTCTTTGTTCGTTTCTCCGTTTCTCGGTTTATTTCTTCGTTTCTCCATTTATTTCTCCGATTCTCCGTTTCTTTCTTCGTTTCTCCGTTTCTTTCTTCGTTTCTCAGTTTCTTTCTTCGTTTCTTTCTTCGTTTCTCTGTTTCATTCTTCGTTTCTCCGTTCCTTTGTTCGTTTCTCCGTTTCTTTCTTCGTTTCTTCGTTTCTTTCTTCGTTTCTCCGTTTCTTTCTTCGTTTCTCTTTTTCTTTCTTCGTTTCTCCGTTTCTTTCTTCGTTTCTCCGTTTCTGTCTTAGTTTCTCCGTTTCTTTCTTCGTTTCTCGGTTTCTTTGTTCGTCTCTCCGTTACTTTAATCGTTTCTTCGTTTCTTTCTTCGTTACTCCGTTTCTTTCTTCGTTTCTCCGTTTCTTTGTTCGTTTCTCCGTTTCTTTCTTCGTTTCTTCGTTTCTTTCTTCATTACTCTGTTTCTTTCTTCGTTCCTCCGTTTCTTTCTTCGTTTATCCGTTTATTTCTTCGTATCTTCATTTATTTCTCCGATTCTCCGTTTCTTTCTTCGTTACTTCGTTTCTTTCTTCGTTACTCCGTTTCTTTCTTCGTTACGCCGTTTCTTTCTTCGTTTCTCCGTTTCTTTCTTCGTTTCTTTCTTCGTATCTCCGTTTATTTGTTCGTTTCTCCGTTTCTTCGTTCCTTTCTTCGTTTCTCCATTTCTTTCTTCGTTTCTCCGTTTCTTTGTTCGTTTCTTCGTTCCTTTCTTCGTTTCTCCATTTCTTTCTTCGTTTCTCCGTTTCTTTGTTCGTTTCTCCGTTTCTTTGTTCGTTTCTCCGTTTCTTTGTTCGTTTCTCCGTTTCTTTGTTCGTTTCTCCGTTTCTTTGTTCGTTTCTCCGTTTCTTTCTTCGTTTCTCCATTTCTTTGTTCGTTTCTCCGTTTCTCGGTTTATTTCTTCGTTTCTCCATTTATTTCTCCGATTCTCCGTTTCTTTCTTCGTTTCTCCGTTTCTTTCTTCGTTTCTCAGTTTCTTTCTTCGTTTCTTTCTTCGTTACTCCCTTTCTTTCTTCGTTTCTCCGTTCCTTTGTTCGTTTCTCCGTTTCTTTCTTCGTTTCTTCGTTTCTTTCTTCGTTTCTCCGTTTCTTTCTTCGTTTCTCTTTTTCTTTCTTCGTTTCTCCGTTTCTTTCTTCGTTTCTCCGTTTCTGTCTTAGTTTCTCCGTTTCTTTCTTCGTTTGTTTGATTATTTCTTCGTATCTTCATTTATTTCTCCGTTTCTCCGTTTATTTCTTCGTTTCTCCATTTATTTCTTCGTTTCTCCGTTTCTTTCTTCGTTTCTCCGTTTCTTCCTTCGTTCCTTCGTTTCTCCGTTTCCCCGTTCCTCCGTTTCTCCGTTTCTCCGTTTCTCCGTTTCGATTAAATGATTATAATAGTTATAATTTCTATTATAAATCATTTGAGCTATAGTTAAACTATACACTAATACTCTAAATACATATTTAATAAATTTTTTAATCTCTTTAGCCTCCAGAAGAATTTTATTTATACTATTTACTGTATATAATAATTTACCCAGAATCGGAAATAAATCTAATTATTTCTTTATAATAATTATTTTTTATTCACTTATTTTACCAAAAATTTCGATTCTTCATGTATTAATCAAATGTTAAATTGATTTATCTCATAGACAATTATTACTTTCCATGTTTTAAAACTTTAAGAAACATCTCAGTACTTTGAAGTTCGATCAAAATCAATTGCTAAAGGCGAATCAATCATTTTTAATTCATAAATAAGATGCACATTGTTCGATCAATACAGGGAACATGCGTAAATGTTAATAACAATCGCTGAAATGAACAAACATTCACTGAAACCGTTCACCTTCGCAGACTTCGCAATATCCTGACATTTATTTATCATAGTTATTAACAACCGTCGTTGGACCGTAGATTAAACAATTTTTGACAATGTTTCGGTATAAAAAGTCATCAATTTCTTGCAATATTTGGTTAGATCGAACAAATACGATCGAAGAAGCCGTGGGATAAAACAAATGAATATTTCTCTACATATCGGAATTATAGTTTGTATGTATGCTAATATTCTGACCCCGCAATTACAAATCCTTGTAACGTGGTAATTACATGCGTTCCCATCTATTGGAGAAAGGGTTAAACTACACTTAAGGGGTGAAAGCACCTGGCGGAGAAACGCTCAAGTTTGCCGAAGAATTGTTCTAATTTCCACAAATAGTTGGCGCGACAAGTACAATTTACCGACATTAGAGATAAGTATTTCCATTTGTATGATATTCCCTACCGTGCGATAAAATAAATAAATACTTTTGTACAAACCTTTGTATGTTTCATGTTTCGAATAAATGTAAAATTAAACCTTCCACGGTAAATTTTATTCTTGAATTTATTAATGTTTCTAGGACGATTTATTTCAGTATAAAGAGTGCTATAGGTGGGACATTTGTGTACATAATAATTATTGAGTATAAAATAATTTTTCTTTTATAAGAGGTTAATATATTAAATAAGGAAGAAGAGTTAATCTTTATTATTTTAAATATAAAAATTAGAATTAAAGAAATTATTGAATATAAAATGAAATATGTTAAAAATGTATTTTTGTTAATTATTAATAAAATAACTATAATAGATGTTTGTATAACAGATGAATATCCTATAATTATTATGATTGATTTTTTTGTTTAAGCAAATGATAGGGGCAATAATTACATTAATGAAGGAAATCAAATAAATTCCATTATTAAATTTTAATATGAGTTCGATAAAAATTATAGGGATTAATTTTATTAATGTTATTCTAAAGAATAGATTAATTCAATTTAATGAATAAATTAAAGAAATGAATCGGACATTTAAAGAGTACATCCCAATTTTTAAGATAAGTGAAAAAAAAGTAATTATTATAAATAAATAATTAGATTTATTTCCGATTCTGTGTAAATTATTATATACAGTAAATAGTATAAATAAAATTCTTCTGGAGGCTAAAGTGGTTAAAAAATATATTAAATACGTATTTAGAGTATTAGTGTCTAATTCAACTATAGATCAAATGATTTATAATAGAAATTATAAATATTATAATCATTTAATCGAAACGGAGAAACGAAGAAACGATGAAACGATGGAAGAAATGGAGAAACGAAGAAAGAAACGGAGAAATGAAGAAAGAAACGAAGAAACGAAGAAAGAAACGGAGAAACGAAGAAATATACCGAGAAACGGAGAAAGAAACGGAGAAACGAAGAAAGAAACAGAGAAATGAACAAAGAAACGCAGAAACGAAGAATGAAACGGAGAATCGGAGAAATAAACGGAGAAATGAAGAAAGAAACGGAGAAACAAAGAAAGAAACGAAGAAAGAAACGGAGAAACGAAGAGAGAAACCGAGAAACGAACAAAGAAACGGAGAAACGAACAAAGGAAAGGAGAAACGAAGAAAGAAACGGAGAAACGAAGAAAGAAACGGAGAAACGAAGAAATAAATGGAGAAACGAAGAAAGAAACGGAGAAACGAAGAAAGAAACGGAGAAACGAAGAAATAAATGGAGAAACGAAGAAATAAAGCGAGAAAAGGAGAAAGAAACGGAGAAACGAACAAAGAAACGGAGAAACGAAGAGAGAAACCGAGAAACGAACAAAGAAATGGAGAAACGAAGAAATAAACCGAGAAACGGAGAATCGAACAAAGAAACGGAGAAACGAACAAAGAAACGGAGAAACGAAGAGAGAAACCGAGAAACGAACAAGGAAACGGAGAAACGAACAAAGAAGCGGAGAAACGAACAAAGAAACGGAGAAACGAAGAAAGAAACGGAGACACGAAGAAAGAAACGAAGAAAGAAACGGAGAAACGAAGAAAGGAACGAAGAAACGGAGAAACGAACAAAGAAACGGAGAAACGAAGAAAGAAACGGAGAAACGGAGAAATAAAGGGAGAAACGAAGAAATAAACGGAGAAACGAAGAAAGAAACGGAGAAACGAAGAAAGAAACGGAGAAACGAAGAAAGAAACGGAGTAACCAGAACAGAAACGAAGAAACGGAGAAAGAAACGGGGAATCGGAGAAATAAATGGAGAAACGAACAAATAAACCGAGAAGCAGAGAAAGAAACGGAGAAACGAACAAAGAAACGGAGAAACGTAGAAAGAAACGGAGAAACGAAGAATGAAACGGAGAAACGAAGAAAGAAACGGAGAAATATATGGAGAAACGAAGATATAAACGGATAAACGAAGAAAGAAACGGAGAAACGAAGAAACGATGAAAGAAACGGAGAAACGGAGAAAGAAACGGAGAACCGAAGAAAGAAACGGAGAAACGAAGAAAGAAACGGAGAAACGAAGAAGGAAACGTAGAAACGAAGAAAGAAACTGAGAAACGAAGAAAGAAACGGAGTAACCAGAACAGAAACGAAGAAACGGAGAAAGAAACGGGGAATCGGAGAAATAAATGGAGAAACGAACAAATAAACCGAGAAGCAGAGAAAGAAACGGAGAAACGAACAAAGAAACGGAGAAACGTAGAAAGAAACGGAGAAACGAAGAATGAAACGGAGAAACGAAGAAAGAAACGGAGAAATATATGGAGAAACGAAGATATAAACGGATAAACGAAGAAAGAAACGGAGAAACGAAGAAACGATGAAAGAAACGGAGAAACTGAAAAAGAAACGGAGAACCGAAGAAAGAAACGGAGAAACGAAGAAAGAAACGGAGAAACGAAGAAGGAAACGTAGAAACGAAGAAAGAAACTGAGAAACGAAGAAAGAAACGGAGGATCGG
Organism: Ptiloglossa arizonensis; assembly: GCF_051014685.1. NCBI lineage: Eukaryota > Metazoa > Arthropoda > Insecta > Hymenoptera > Colletidae > Ptiloglossa > Ptiloglossa arizonensis. Next base: position 3,727,435 of record NC_135051.1, on the reverse strand, counting down.
AGAAATCAATGGAGAAACGAAGAAATAAACCGATAAACAGAGAAAGAAACGGAGAAACGAACATAGAAACGGAGAAACGTAGAAAGAAACGGAGAAACGAAGAATGAAACGGAGAAACGAAGAAAGAAACGGAGAAATAAATGGAGAAACAAAGATATAAACGGAGAAACGAAGAAAGAAACGGAGAAACGAAGAAACGATGAAAGAAACGGAGAAACGAAGAAAGAAACGGAGAAACGAACAAAGAAACGGAGAAACGAAGAAAGAAACGGAGAAACGAAGAAAGAAACGGAGAAACGAACAAAGAAGCGGAGAAACGAGCAAAGAAACGGAGAAACGAAGAAAGAAACGGAGAAACGAAGATAGAAACGAAGAAAGAAACGGAGAAACGAAGAAAAGAACGAAGAAACGGAGAAAGAAACGGAGAAACGAAGAAAGAAACGGAGAAACGAAGAAAGAAACGGGGTAACCAAGACAGAAACGAAGAAAGAAACGGGGAATCGGAGAAACAAATGGAGAAACGAACAAATAAACCGAGAAGCGGAGAAAGAAACGGAGAAACGAACAAAGAAACGGAGAAACGTAGAAAGAAACGGAGAAACGAAGAATGAAACGGAGAAACGAAGAAAGAAACGGAGAAATATATGGAGAAACGAAGATATAAACGGAGAAACGAAGAAAGAAACGGAGAAACGAAGAAAGAAACGGAGGAACGAAGAAAGAAACGGAGAAACGAAGAAAGAAACGGAGAAACGAAGAAAGAAACGGAGGAACGAAGAAAGAAACGGAGAAACGAAGAAAGAAACGGAGAAACGAAGAAAGAAACGGAGAAACGAAGAAAGAAACGGAGAAACGAAGAAAGTAACGGAGAAACGAAGAGAGAAACGGAGAAACGAACAAAGCAACGGAGAAACGAAGAAATAAACGGAGAAACGAAGAAAGAAACGGAGAAACGAACAAAGAAACGGAGAAACGAACAAAAAAACGGAGAAACGAAGAAAGAAACGGAGAAACGGAGAAATAAATGGAGAAACGAAGAAATAAACGGAGAAACGAAGAAAGAAACGGAGAAACGAAGAAAGAAACGCAGAAACGAAGAAAGAAACGGAGAAACGAAGAAAGAAACGGAGAAACGGAGAAATAAATGGAGAAACGAACAAATAAACGGAGAAACGAAGAAAGAAACGGAGAAACGAAGGAAGAAACGGAGAAACGAAGAACGAAACGAAGTAACCAAGAAAGAAACGAAGAAACGAAGAAAGAAACGGAGAATCGGAGAAATAAATGGAGAATACGAAGAAATAAACCGTGAAACGAAGAAAGAAACGGAGAAACGAACAAAGAAACGGAGAAGCGAACAAAAAAACGGAGAAACGAAGAAAGAAACGGAGAAACGGAGAAATAAATGGAGAAACGAATAAATAAACGGAGAAACGAAGAAAGACACGGAGAAACGAAGAAAGAAACGCAGAAACGAAGAAAGAAACGGAGAAACGGAGAAATAGATGGAGAAACGAAGAAACAAACGGAGAAGCGAAGAAAGAATCGGAAAAACGAAGAAAGAAACGGAGAAACGAAGAAAGAAACGGAGAAACGAACCAAGAAACGGAGAAACGAAGAAAGAAACGGAGAAACGAAGAAAGAATCGGAGAAACGAACAAAGAAGCGGAGAAACGAGCAAAGAAACGGAGAAACGAAGAAAGAAACGGAGAAACGAAGATAGAAACGAAGAAAGAAACGGAGAAACGAAGAAAGGAACGAAGAAACGGAGAAACGAACAAAGAAACGGAGAGACGAAGAAAGAAACGGAGAAACGAAGAAAGAAACGGAGTAACCAAGACAGAAACGAAGAAAGAAACGGGGAATCGGAGAAACAAATGGAGAAACGAACAAATAAACCGAGAAGCGGAGAAAGAAACGGAGAAACGAACAAAGAAACGGAGAAACGTAGAAAGAAACGGAGAAACGAAGAATGAAACGGAGAAACGAAGAAAGAAACGGAGAAATATATGGAGAAACGAAGATATAAACGGAGAAACGAAGAAAGAAACGGAGAGACGAAGAAAGAAACGGAGGAACGAAGAAAGAAACGGAGAAACGAAGAAAGAAACGGAGAAACGAAGAAAGAAACGGAGGAACGAAGAAAGAAACGGAGAAACGAAGAAAGAAACGGAGAAACGAAGAAAGAAACGGAGAAACGAAGAAAGAAACGGAGAAACGAAGAAAGTAACGGAGAAACGAAGAGAGAAACGGAGAAACGAACAAAGCAACGGAGAAACGAAGAAATAAACGGAGAAACGAAGAAAGAAACGGAGAAACGAACAAAGAAACGGAGAAACGAACAAAAAAACGGAGAAACGAAGAAAGAAACGGAGAAACGGAGAAATAAATGGAGAAACGAAGAAATAAACGGAGAAACGAAGAAAGAAACGGAGAAACGAAGAAAGAAACGCAGAAACGAAGAAAGAAACGGAGAAACGAAGAAAGAAACGGAGAAACGGAGAAATAAATGGAGAAACGAACAAATAAACGGAGAAACGAAGAAAGAAACGGAGAAACGAAGGAAGAAACGGAGAAACGAAGAACGAAACGAAGTAACCAAGAAAGAAACGAAGAAACGAAGAAAGAAACGGAGAATCGGAGAAATAAATGGAGAATACGAAGAAATAAACCGTGAAACGAAGAAAGAAACGGAGAAACGAACAAAGAAACGGAGAAGCGAACAAAAAAACGGAGAAACGAAGAAAGAAACGGAGAAACGGAGAAATAAATGGAGAAACGAATAAATAAACGGAGAAACGAAGAAAGACACGGAGAAACGAATAAATAAACGGAGAAACGAAGAAAGAAACGGAGAAACGAAGAAAGAAACGGAGTAACGAAGAAAGAAGCGAAGAAACGAAGAAAGAAACGGAGAAACGAAGAAAGAAACGGAGAAACGAAGAAAGAGAGGGAGAAACGGAGAAACAAATGGAGATACGAAAAAATAAACGGAGAAACGAAGAAAGAAACGGAGAAACGAAGAAAGAAACGGAGAAACGAAGAAAGAGACGGAGAAACGGAGAAATAAATGGAGAAACGAACAAATAAACGGAGAAACGAAGAAAGAAACGGAGAAACGAAGGAAGAAACGGAGAAACGAAGAACGAAACGAAGTAACCAAGAAAGAAACGAAGAAACGAAGAAAGAAACGGAGAATCGGAGAAATAAATGGAGAATACGAAGAAATAAACCGTGAAACGGAGAAAGAAACGGATAAACGAACAAAGAAACGGAGAAACGTAGAATGAAACGGAGAAACGAAGAAAGAAACGGAGAAATAAATGGAGAAACGGAGATATAAACGGAGAAACGAAGAAAGAAACGGAGAAACGAAGAAACGATGAAAGAAACGGAGAAACGAAGAAAGCAACGGAGAAACGAAGAAAGAAACGGAGAAACGAAGAAAGTAACGGAGAAACGAAGAGAGAAACGGAGAAACGAACAAAGAAATGGAGAAACGAACAAAGAAACGGAGAAACGAAGAAAGAAACGGAGAAACGGAGAAATAAATGGAGAAACGAAGAAATAAACGGAGAAACGAAGAAAGAAACGGAGAAACGAAGAAAGAAACGGAGAAACGAAGAAAGAAACGGAGAAACGAAGAAAGAAACGGAGTAACCAAGACAGAAACGAAGAAACGAAGAAAGAAACGGGGAATCGGAGAAATAAATGGAGAAACGAACAAATAAACCGAGAAGCGGAGAAAGAAACGGAGAAATGGAGAAACGAACGAAGAAACGGTGAAACGAAGAAAGAAACGGAGAAACGGAGAAATAAATGGAGAAACGAAGAAATAAACGGAGAAACGAACAAAGAAACGGAGAAACGAAGAAAGAAACGGAGAAACGAAGAAAGAAACGCAGAAACGAAGAAAGAAACGGAGAAACGAAGAAAGAAACGGAGAAACGAAGAAAGAAACGGAGAAACGGAGAAATAAATGGAGAAACGAATAAATAAACGGAGAAACGAAGAAAGACACGGAGAAACGAATAAATAAACGGAGAAACGAAGAAAGAAACGGAGAAACGAAGAAAGAAACGGAGTAACGAAGAAAGAAGCGAAGAAACGAAGAAAGAAACGGAGAAACGAAGAAAGAAACGGAGAAACGAAGAAAGAGAGGGAGAAACGGAGAAACAAATGGAGATACGAAAAAATAAACGGAGAAACGAAGAAAGAAACGGAGAAACGAAGAAAGAAACGGAGAAACGAAGAAAGAGACGGAGAAACGGAGAAATAAATGGAGAAACGAACAAATAAACGGAGAAACGAAGAAAGAAACGGAGAAACGAAGGAAGAAACGGAGAAACGAAGAACGAAACGAAGTAACCAAGAAAGAAACGAAGAAACGAAGAAAGAAACGGAGAATCGGAGAAATAAATGGAGAATACGAAGAAATAAACCGTGAAACGGAGAAAGAAACGGATAAACGAACAAAGAAACGGAGAAACGTAGAATGAAACGGAGAAACGAAGAAAGAAACGGAGAAATAAATGGAGAAACGGAGATATAAACGGAGAAACGAAGAAAGAAACGGAGAAACGAAGAAACGATGAAAGAAACGGAGAAACGAAGAAAGCAACGGAGAAACGAAGAAAGAAACGGAGAAACGAAGAAAGTAACGGAGAAACGAAGAGAGAAACGGAGAAACGAACAAAGAAATGGAGAAACGAACAAAGAAACGGAGAAACGAAGAAAGAAACGGAGAAACGGAGAAATAAATGGAGAAACGAAGAAATAAACGGAGAAACGAAGAAAGAAACGGAGAAACGAAGAAAGAAACGGAGAAACGAAGAAAGAAACGGAGAAACGAAGAAAGAAACGGAGTAACCAAGACAGAAACGAAGAAACGAAGAAAGAAACGGGGAATCGGAGAAATAAATGGAGAAACGAACAAATAAACCGAGAAGCGGAGAAAGAAACGGAGAAATGGAGAAACGAACGAAGAAACGGTGAAACGAAGAAAGAAACGGAGAAACGGAGAAATAAATGGAGAAACGAAGAAATAAACGGAGAAACGAACAAAGAAACGGAGAAACGAAGAAAGAAACGGAGAAACGAAGAAAGAAACGCAGAAACGAAGAAAGAAACGGAGAAACGAAGAAAGAAACGGAGAAACGAAGAAAGAAACGGAGAAACGAAGAAAGAAACGAAGAAACGGAGAAATAAATCGAGATACGAAGAAATTAACGGAGAAACGAAGAAAGAAACGGAGAAACGAACAAAGAAACGGAGAATGAACAAGGAAACGGAGAAACGGAGAAATAGATGGAGAAACGAAGAAACAAACGGAGAAGCGAAGAAAGAATCGGAAAAACGAAGAAAGAAACGGAGAAACGAAGAAAGAAACGGAGTAACGAAGAAAGAAGCGAAGAAACGAAGAAAGAAACGGAGAAACGAAGAAAGAAACGGAGAAACGAAGAAAGAGAGGGAGAAACGGAGAAACAAATGGAGATACGAAAAAATAAACGGAGAAACGAAGAAAGAAACGGAGAAACGAAGAAAGTAACGGAGAAACGAACAAAGAAACGGAGAAACAAAGAAACAAGCGGAGAAAAGAACAAAGAAACGGAGAAACGAAGAAAGAAACGGAGAAACGAAGAAAGAAACGGAGTAACGAAGACAGAAACGAAGAAACGAAGAAAAAAACGGAGAAACGAAGAAAGAAACGGGGAACGAAGAAAGAATGGGAGAAACGAGGAAAGAAACGGAGAAACGGAGAAATAAACGGAGAAACGAAGAAAGAAACGGAGAAACGAAGAAAGAAACGGGGAAACGAAGAAACGAAGAAAGAAACGGAGAAACGGACAAAGAAACGGAGAAACGAAGAAAGAAACGGAGAAACGGAGAAAGAGACGGAGAAACGAAGAAAGAAACGGAGAAACGAACAAAGAAATGGAGAAACGTTTCTCCGTTTCTCCGTTTCTCAGTTTCTCCGTTTCTCCGTTTCTCGATTTCTCCGTTTCTCCGTTTCTCGGTTTCTCCGTTTCTCCGTTTCTCGGTTTCTCGGTTTCTCGGTTTCTCCGTTTCTCCGTTTCTCGGTTTCTCCGTTTCTCCGTTTCTCGATTTTTCCGTTTCTCCGTTTCTCCGTTTCACCGTTTTTTGTTCGTTTCACCATTTATTTCTCCGATTCTCCGTTTCTTTGTTCGTTTCTCCGTTTCTTTGTTCGTTTCTCCATTTATTTCACCGTGTCTTCGTATCTTTGTTCGCTTCTCCGTTTCTTTGTTCGTTTCTCCGTTTCTTTGTTCGTTTGTCCGTTTCTCTGCTTGTTTCTTCGTTTCTCCATTTATTTCTCCGTTTCTCCATTTATTTCTCCGTTTCCCCGTTTCTTTGTTCGTTCCACCATTTATTTCTCTGTGTCTTCGTTTCTTTGTTCGTTTCTCCGTTTCTTTGTTCGTTTCTCCGTTTCTTTCTTCGTTTGTTCGTTTCTTTCTTCGTTTCTCCGTTACTTTCATCGTTTCTCCGTTTCTTTGTTCGTTTCTCCGTTTCTTTGTTCGTTTCTCCGTTTCTTTGTTCGTTTCTCCGTTTCTTTGTTCGTTTCTCCGTTTCTTTGTTCGTTTCTTCGTTTCTTTCTTCGTTTCTCCGTTACTTTCATCGTTTCTCCGTTTCTTTGTTCGTTTCTCCGTTTCTTTGTTCGTATTTCCGTTTCTTTGTTCGTTCCTCCGTTTTTTGGTCGTTTCTCCGTTTCTTTGTTCGTTTCTCCGTTTCTTTGTTCGATTCTCCGTTTATTTCTTCGTCTCTCCATTTATTTCTCCGTTTCTCCGTTTCTTTCTTCGTTTCCCCGTTCTTTGTTCGTTTCTCTGTTTCTTTGTTCGTTTCTTCGTTTCTTTCTTCGTTTCTCCATTTCTTTCATCGTTTCTCCGTTTCTTTGATCGTTTCTCCGTTTCTTCCTTCGTTCCTCCGTTTCTTTCTTCGATTCTCAGTTTATTTCTTCGTTTCTACATTTATTTCTCCGTTTCTCTGTTTCTTTGTTCGTTTCTCCGATTATTTCTCCGTTTCTACGTTTCTGTGTTCGTTTCTCCCTTTCTTTGTTCGTTTGTCCGTTTCTCTGCTTGTTTCTGCGTTTCTCCATTTATTTCTCCGTTTCTCCATTTATTTCTCCGTTTCTCCGTTTCTTCGTTCGTTCCACCATTTATTTCTGTGTCTTCGTTTCTTTGTTCGTTTCTCCGTTTCTTTCTTCGTTTGTTCGGTTCTTTCTTCGTTTCTCCGTTACTTTCATCGTTTCTCCGTTTCTTTGTTCGTTTCTCCGTTTCTTTGTTCGTTTCTCCGTTTCTTTGTTCGTTTCTTCGTTTCTCCATTTATTTCTCCGTTTCTCCGTTTCTTTGTTCGTTTCACCATTTATTTCTCTGTGTCTTCGTTTCTTTGTTCGTTTCTCCGGTTCTTTGTTCGTTTCTCCGTTTCTTTGTTCGTTTCTTCGTTTCTTTCTTCGTTTCTCCGTTACTTTCATCGTTTCTCCGTTTCTTTGTTCGTTTCTCCGTTTCTTTGTTCGTTTCTCCGTTTCTTTGTTCGTTTCTCCGTTTCTTTGTTCGTTTCTCCGTTTCTTTGTTCGTTTCTTCGTTTATTTCTTCGTTTCTCCATTTATTTCTCCGTTTCTCCGTTTTTTTGTTCGTTTCACCATTTATTTCTCTGTGTCTTCGTTTCTTTCTTCGTTTCCCCGTTTCTTTGTTCGTTTCTCCATTTATTTCTCCGTTTCTCCGTTTCTTTGTTCGTTTCACCATTTATTTCTCTGTGTCTTCGTTTCTTTGTTCGTTTCTCCGTTTCTTTGTTCGTTTCTCCGTTTCTTTGTTTGTTTCTCCGTTTATTTCTTCGTTTCTCCATTTATTTCTTCGTTTCTCTGTTTCTTTCTTCGTTTCACCGTTTCTTTCTTCGTTTCTCCGTTTCTTTCTTCGTTTCTCCGTTTCTTCCTTCGTTTCTTCGTTTCTTCGTTTCTTCGTTTCTCCGTCTCTCCGTTTCTCCGTTTCTCCGTTTCTCCATTTCTCCGTTTCGATTAAATGATTATAATGGTTATGATTTCTATTATAAATCATTTGAGCTATAGTTAAATTAGACACTAATACTCTAAATACATATTTAATATATTTTTTAATCTCTTTAGCCTCCAGAAGAATTTTATTTATACTATTTACTATATAAAATAATTTACACAGAATCGGAAATAAATCTAATTATTTATTTATAATTGTAGTATCGGATTTTCGGCGTCCGCTTAGGCCTGCTTCGAGCGTAGGCCTAAACAAGATAACGTGCGCGGTTGGACTCGAGTTGAAGTAAACATTTAGCGCCGATCGGCCCACTAGTTTTCCTGGATGGCACGAGTATCCTTTACAGGGGGTCTTGTGCGACGACCGAGCGTGAGAATGCATGGGGATGAAAGGAAATACATGTGGTTCGGAGAAAGTGAAGAGTGTTTAGAAAAGACGGGTGATTGGGATGGCCGAGCGTGGCCGAATGTCTGAAGTGAGAGAGACTGAGGATTGGAATGAAAGAGAATGAATGGGAATGACTATATAGAGCGCGAGAAGAACGTAGGAACACAGTATGGTACAGTATGATATAGTATGACAAAGTATGACGACGAGAGTATGTCCGAAGAGTGTGTCGCGGACGGTATGACTAAAAAGACGATAAGACGAGACAACTAAAAGACGTATCCAGCGAAACTAACCACTGACACTACATCTAACACTACCATCATTGTAATATATAATATTATTAAATATACTTTAATATACCACATCAGAGCAACAGTTATTTGGGGGCTCGTACGGGGATAAATCATTCAAAAGGATCTCTCCTCCAGAGATCCAAGTGATAGGAGGAGAGAACGAAACAACAATTTTGGGGGCTCGTCCGGGATGAATCAGACAGGTGCCGTTATGCAGGATAGTTTAGACGTAGTTCAGTGTGAAGGTGAAACGACGAGATTTACAAGGATGAGCGGCAAGACACGACGAAAAAGTGCCAGTGGTGAAAATATGTGTGACAATTCTGAAGTTGCTAAAATGAAGTTGGTAGAACTTCGAGCAGAATTGAAAAGACGAAAATTAAGAATCACTGGAAATAAAGACGAATTACGACGACGCTTGCAAGCTGCCTTGACGCTAGAAGAAGAAAGTGAAGACGAAGATACGAGTGATCGTGACGAGGACGATGATGGAGAAGATGATGTGGTCAGAGTTGAAGAAGACGTTAACGACGGTGATAATGGAAGATCAGGACGTAATACACGCGGAAGGAGGAGACAGGTAAAATATGTACCTAGTTTTAAAGATGTTGAAGAGTCGCTGACAACGTTCAGCGGGGACGACAAGCGAAGCATTAAACTTTGGATCAGCGATTTTGAGGAAACTGCCGATATGTGCGAATGGACTGACATTCAAATGATAATATACGCCAAAAGACTTTTACGAGGTCCGGCAAAGCTGTTTGTTAATTACGAGAAATGTGGCCGAAGCTGGAAATGTTTGAAGACTGCTTTGAAATTGGAATTTGGTTATAAAGGCAGTAGCTACCAAATACAACAAGAGCTGACGCAAAGAAGAAAGCGTAACGACGAATCGTATCAAGAATACATCTATCAGATGCTTGACATAGCCTCTCAAGCAGACATGGAGACTGATGCTGTGATACGATACATAATCGACGGAATTCAAGACGAAGAGTATAACAAAGTCGTGTTGTACGGAGCCAGGAGCATTGGAGAGCTGAAGAAGAAATTCATAATCTACGAGGAAATGAAGAACAGCATTAGGACGAAGACGAAGCGCGTGGAAGATAAAGTGCAGAAACCAGTGCGTGCTGTAAATGCGGAGACGGAGCGCATGGATGATGAAGTGCAGAGACCAGTGCGTGTTGTAAATGCGAAGACGAAGCGATGTTTTAGTTGTGGATTGCCAAATCATGTGAGTGCGAATTGTCCAATGAAGGACAAAGGGGTAAAATGTTTCAAGTGCAACGAACACGGGCACGTTGCATCGAAGTGCCCGCAAAAGTTGAATGTGGAAAAGGAAGTTTGTAGTGTCGCACAGCTTCCTCGACGAGAACTACACGAAAAGGTAAAGACAACGAAGCATGACTTAGTAACATTGATCGATACAAATAGCGATTTGTCTTTGATGCGGACGAATGAATGTGTGAAAATAGGCGCGGTTCGCGAAGTTTACAAAATAGATGTGCCGTATACCAAAGATTTTTCGAGTAGAAGTACTGTAGAAAATCCTAAGAGCGTATTGAATGCCGCGAGTAAGTTTGAGTTGTCCATTGACTGGGACAAAGGTCAGTTTGTGCAATCAAAGATCGAGTACGTAGGGCGCATGGTTAAGAATGATAGTGTGCGTCCGTCGGAACAGAAAACTGATGCCGTTGTGAGATTCTCGAAATCAGAGAGTGTTGAAGCCGTTAAAAATATTCTGGGTTCGATTAGTTGTTTTAGAATGTTTGTAAACCAGTACGCGATTATTCCAAGACCGTTAAAGAATTTATTACAGACGAACGTTAAATTAGAATTTGGTTTTAAAGGGGAACAAGCGCCGGTGCATTTGAGAATGGTATCGTCAAATGGACCTGTGCCGGAGATTTGTAATGTATACGCCGATACGAAATCGAATAGAGATGCGTGCATGTGTGTGAACAAGGATGAGCGGAGTGTGACCACACGACTGCGCGCAGTGCAGCAAAAAGACGTTGGACTAAAGAACATTGCCGAATTGGTGTGCTAAGGCAAAACGAATGATTGTTATGTGAAGGATGATTTATTGTTTGAAGTGACCAGTGAGCATAGGTTGATGAAACAGGACGCCTTCGTGAAGTGCACGTGGCCTTATGCCACGAAGACGACGAACGCCGCCAAAATTCTCAGTAGGCTGAGAAAAAGATCGATTGCATTTGGAAACCCGAGGAGGATCATTACGGATTATGGTATTGTGAAAGCTAAAGGGCAGGTATCGCGGATTAACTTTATACCTCGGTTGACGAATTTGTTTGCGCCAAAACCGCGCGAATGGTGCAGGTACCTGGAGTGGGCCCAGCGATGTTTTAACGCTACGCCGTGTAGGAACTCAGGTAGGCTGCCGATTCAATTGCTGCTCGGAACGCACGTGAAGTTCAAAAGCGACCCGACGACCAGGGAAACAATTAAGAACGAATGGATAGCCGTAGTTAAAAAAGATCGAGACAAATTCAGACGACGAACAAAAGAAAACATGCAGAAGGTGCAGCAGACGTCCAGACGGAATTACGACGCAAAGACGAAGAGGGCGAAACGTTACGAGGAAGACGACCTCGTAGCTGTTCGCAGGACACAGTTCGAACCAGGGATCAATGACCTCAGTAATAGTGACTCAAGTGTGAGTGACTGCGAAAGCGTAAGACATCTGAGGGCAGATGTCAAAGCAGGATGGCCGAGTGTAGTATCGGATTTTCGGCGTCCGCTTAGGCCTGCTTCGAGCGTAGGCCTAAACAAGATAACGTGCGCGGTTGGACTCGAGTTGAAGTAAACATTTAGCGCCGATCGGCCCGCTAGTTTTCCTGGAAGGCACGAGTATCCTTTACAAAGGGTCTTGTGCGACGACCGAGCGTGAGAATGCATGGGGATGAAAGGAAATACATGTGGTTCGGAGAAAGTGAAGAGTGTTTAGAAAAGACGGGTGATTGGGATGGCCGAGCGTGGCCGAATGTCTGAAGTGAGAGAGACTGAGGATTGGAATGAAAGAGAATGAATGGGAATGACTATATAGAGCGCGAGAAGAACGTAGGAACACAGTATGACACAGTATGATATAGTATGACAAAGTATGACGACGAGAGTATGTCCGAAGAGTGTGTCGCGGACGGTATGACTAAAAAGACGATAAGACGAGACAACTAAAAGACGTATCCAGCGAAACTAACCACTGACACTACATCTAACACTATCATCATTGTAATATATAATATTATTAAATATACTTTAATATACCACATCAGAGCAATAGTTATTTGGGGGCTCGTACGGGGATAAATCATTCAAAAGGATCTCTCCTCCAGAGATCCAAGTGATAAGAGGAGAGAACGAAACAACATAATTATTAACAACCGTCGTAGGATCATACATTAGACAATTATTAACAATGTCCTAGTATAAATAATGGCTTAAAATATCATTTCGTTGAAATATTCCTTGTTCGCGAAGGAATTCTTCCTTCAGATCCAACTGACATTCTCAAGGCTACACGTATCGATTATCGATTCACAAGTATTTATCGTGGTGATTTTTCTATCTAGAAAAGCGATTAATTGAATTTTGGCACTTTTGTGTAAAAAATAACACTTCTACGCATATTGTGTAAATTATAAGAATTAAACAAATGTTAAATTAATGTATCTAATGAACAATTGTTACTTTCCGTGCTATAAAACTTTACGAAACACGTTTTAACGTGGAGTCTTGATCAAAATCAATTTCGATAAGTTTCTTAATTAATTGCAATACATAAATAAGATGCATATTGTTCGATCAATATAGGGAACATGCGTAAATGTTAATAACAATCGCTGAAATGAACAAACATTCACTGAAACCGTTCGCCTTCGCAGACTTCGCAATATATTGACATTTATTTACCATAATTATTAACAACCGTCGTTGGACCGTAGATTAAACAATTTTTGACAATGTTTCGGTATAAAAAGCCATCAATTTCTCGAAATATTTGGTTAGATCGAACAAATACGATCGAAGAAGCCGTGGGATGAAATAAATGAATATTCCTCTACATATCGGAATTATAGTTTGTATGTATGCAAATATATTCTGAACCCGCAATTACAAATCCCTGTAACGTGATAATTACATGGGTTGCCATCTATTGTAGAAAGGGTTAAACTACACTTAAGGGGTGAAAACACCTGGCGGAGAAACGCTCAAGTTTGTCGAGGAATTGTTCTAATTTCCACAAGTAGATGGCGCGACAAGTACAATTTACCGACATTAGAGATAAGTATTTCCATTTGTATGATATTCCCTACCGTGCGATAAAATAAATAAATACTTTTGTACAAACCTTTGTATGTTTCATGTTTCGAATAAATGTAAAATTAAACCTTCCACGGTAAATTTTATTCTTGAATTTATTAATGTTTCTAGGACGATTTATTTCAGTATAAAGAGTGCTATAGGTGGGACATTTGTGTACATAATAATTATTGAGTATAAAATAATTTTTCTTTTATAAGAGGTTAATATATTAAATAAGGAAGAAGAGTTAATCTTTATTATTTTAAATATAAAAATTAAAATTAAAGAAATTATTGAATATAAAATGAAATATCTTAAAAATGTATTTTTGTTAATTATTAATAAAATAACTATAATAGATGTTTGTATAACAGATGAATATCCTATAATTATTATGATCGATTTTTTTGTTTAAGCAAATGATAGGGGCAATAATTACATTAATTAGGCAAATAAAATAAATTTCATTATTAAATTTTAATATGAGTTCTATAATAATTACAGGGATTAATTTTATTAAAGTTATTATAAAGAATAGATTAATTCAATTTAATGAATTAATTAAAGAAATGAATCGGACATTTAAAGAGTACATCCCAATTTTTAAGATAAGTGAAAAAAAAATAATTATTATAAATAAATAATTAGATTTACTTCCGATTCTGTGTAAATTATTATATATAGTAAATAGTATAAATAAAATTCTTCTGGAGGCTAAAGAGATTAAAAAATATATTAAATATGTATTTAGAGTATTAGTGTCTAATTTAACTATAGATCAAATGATTTATAATAGAAATTATAAATATTATAATCATTTAATCGAAACGGAGAAACGGAGAAACGAAAAAAAACGAAGGCAGAAACGGAGAAACGAAGAAAGAAACGGAAAAATGAAGAAAGAAACGAAGAAACGAAGAAAGAAACGGAGAAACGAAGAAATAAACCGAGAAACGGAGAAAGAAACGGAGAAACGAAGAAAGAAACAGAGAAACGAACAAAGAAATGCAGAAACGAAGAATGAAACGGAGAAACGAAGAAATAAACGGAGAAATGAAGAAAGAAACGGAGAAACAAAGAAAGAAACGGAGAAACGAACAAAGAAACGGAGAAACGAAGAAAGAAACGGAGAAATAAATGGAGAAACGACGATATAAACGGAGAAACGAAGAAAGAAACGGAGAAACGAAGAAACGATGAAAGAAACGGAGAAACGAAGAAAGAAACGGAGAAACGGAGAAACGAAGAAAGAAACGGAGAAACGAAGAAGGAACCTGAGAAACGAAGAAAGAAACGGAGAATCGGAGAAATCAATGGAGAAACGAAGAAATAAACGGAGAAACGAACAAAGAAACGCAGAAACGAGGAATGAAACGGAGAAACGAAGAAATAAACGGAGAAATGAAGAAAGAAACGGAGAAACAAAGAAAGAAACGGAGAAACGAAGAATGAAACGGAGAAACGAAGAATGAAACGGAGAAATAAATGGAGAAACGAAGATATAAACGGAGAAACGAAGAAAGAAACGGAGAAACGAAGAAACGATGAAAGAAACGGAGAAACGAAGAAAGAAACGGAGAAACGGAGAAACGAAGAAAGAAACAGAGAAACGAACAAAGAAACGCAGAAACGAAGAATGAAACGGAGAAACGAAGAAATAAACGGAGAAATGAAGAAAGAAACGGAGAAACAAAGAAAGAAACGGAGAAACGAACAAAGAAACGGAGAAACGAAGAAAGAAACGGAGAAATAAATGGAGAAACGAAGATATAAACGGAGAAACGAAGAAAGAAACGGAGAAACGAAGAAACGATGAAAGAAACGGAGAAACGAAGAAAGAAACGGAGAAACGAAGAAAGAAACGGAGAAACGAAGAAGGAACCTGAGAAACGAAGAAAGAAACGGAGAATCGGAGAAATCAATGGAGAAACGAAGAAATAAACGGAGAAACGAACAAAGAAACGCAGAAACGAAGAATGAAACGGAGAAACGAAGAAATAAACGGAGAAATGAAGAAAGAAACAGAGAAACAAAGAAAGAAACGGAGAAACGAAGAATGAAACGGAGAAACGAAGAAAGAAACGGAGAAATAAATGGAGAAACGAAGATATAAACGGAGAAACGAAGAAAGAAACGGAGAAACGAAGAAACGATGAAAGAAACGGAGAAACTAAGAAAGAAACGGAGAAACGAAGTAAGAAACGGAGAAACGAAGAAGGAACCTGAGAAACGAAGAAAGAAACGGAGAATCGGAGAAATCAATGGAGAAACGAAGAAATAAACGGAGAAACGAAGAAAGAAACGGAGAAACGGAGAAAGAAACGGAGAAACGAAGAAAGAAACGGTGTAACGAAGAAAGAAACGAAGAAACGAAGAAAGAAACGGTGAAACGAAGAAATAAACGGAGAAATGAAGAAAGAAACGGAGAAACAAAGAAAGAAACGGAGAAACGAACAAAGAAACGGAGAAACGAAGAAAGAAACGGAGAAACGAAGAATGAAACGGAGAAACGAAGAAAGAAACGGAGAAATAAATGGAGAAACGAAGATATGAACGGAGAAACGAAGAAAGAAACGGAGAAACGAAGAAACGATGAAAGAAATGGAGAAACGAAGAAAGAAACCGAGAAACGGAGAAACGAAGAAAGAAACGGAGAAACGAAGAAAGAATCGGAGAAACGAAGAAGGAACCCGAGAATCGAAGAAAGAAACGGAGAATCGGAGAAATCAATGGAGAAACGAAGAAATAAACGGAGAAACGAAGAAATAAACGGAGAAACGAAGAAAGGAACGGAGAAACGAACAAAGAAACGGAGAAACGGACAAAGAAACGGAAAAACGGAGAAATAAATGGAGAAACGAACAAATAAACGGGGAAACGAAGAAAGAAACGCAGAATTGGAGAAATAAATGGAGAAATGAAGAAATAAACGGAGAAACGAACAAAGAATCGGAGAAACAAACAAAGAAACGGAGAAACGAACAAAGAAACGGAGAAACGAACAAAGAAACGGGAAACGAACAAAGAAACGGAGAAACGAAGAAAGAAACGGAGAAACGAACAAAGAAACCAAGAAACGGAGAAACGAACAAAGAAACGGAGAAACAAACAAAGAAACGGAGAAACGAACAAAGAAACGGAGAAACGAACAAAGGAACGGAGAAATGAACAAAGAAACGAAGAAACGATGAAAGAAACGGAGAAACGAAGAAAGAAAGGGAGAATCGGAGTAATAAATGGAGAAACGAACAAAAAACGGTGAAACGGAGAAACGGAGAAACGGAAAAACCGAGAAACGGAGAAACCGAGAGACGTAGAAACGGAAAAACCGAGAATCGGAGAAACGGAGAGACGGAGAAACAGAGAAACCGAGAAACGGGGAAACGGAGAAACGGAGAAACGGAGAAACGGCGAAACGAAGAAAGAAACGGAGAAACGAAGAAAGAAACGGTGTAACGAAGAAAGAAACGGAGGAACGGAGAAATAAATGGAGAAACGAAGATATAAACGGAGAAACGAAGAAAGAAACGGAGAAACGAAGAAAGAAACGGAGAAACGAAGAAAGAAACAGAGTAACGAAAAAAGAAACGAAGAAACGAAGAAAGAAACGGAGAAACGGTGAAATAAATGGAGAAACGAAGAAATAAACAGAGAAACAAAGAAAGAAACGGAGAAACGAAGAATGAAACGGAGAAACGAAGAAAGAAACGGAGAAATAAATGGAGAAACGAAGATATAAACGGAGAAACGAAGAAAGAAACGGAGAAACGAAGAAACGATGAAAGAAACGGAGAAACGAAGAAAGAAACGGAGAAACGGAGAAACTAAGAAAGAAACGGAGAAACGAAGAAAGAAACGGAGAAACGAAGAAGGAACCTGAGAAACGAAGAAAGAAACGGAGAATCGGAGAAATCAATGGAGAAACGAAGAAATAAACGGAGAAACGAAGAAAGAAACGGAGAAACGGAGAAAGAAACGGAGAAACGAAGAAAGAAACGGTGTAACGAAGAAAGAAACGAAGAAACGAAGAAAGAAACGGAGAAACGAAGAAATAAACGGAGAAATGAAGAAAGAAACGGAGAAACAAAGAAAGAAACGGAGAAACGAACAAAGAAACGGAGAAACGAAGAAAGAAACGGAGAAACGAAGAATGAAACGGAGAAACGGAGAAATAAATGGAGAAACGAAGATATAAACGGAGAAACGAAGAAAGAAACGGAGAAACGAAGAAACGATGAAAGAAATGGAGAAACGAAGAAAGAAACCGAGAAACGGAGAAACGAAGAAAGAAACGGAGAAACGAAGAAAGAATCGGAGAAACGAAGAAGGAACCCGAGAATCGAAGAAAGAAACGGAGAATCTGAGAAATCAATGGAGAAACGAAGAAATAAACGGAGAAACGAAGAAATAAACGGAGAAACGAAGAAAGGAACGGAGAAACGAACAAAGAAACGGAGAAACGGACAAAGAAACGGAAAAACGGAGAAATAAATGGAGAAACGAACAAATAAACGGGGAAACGAAGAAAGAAACGCAGAATTGGAGAAATAAATGGAGAAATGAAGAAATAAACGGAGAAACGAACAAAGAATCGGAGAAACAAACAAAGAAACGGAGAAACGAACAAAGAAACGGAGAAACGAACAAAGAAACGGGAAACGAACAAAGAAACGGAGAAACGAAGAAAGAAGCGGAGAAACGAACAAAGAAACGGAGAAACGTTTCTCCGTTTCTCCGTTTCTCCGTTTCTCCGTTTCTCGGTTTCTCCGTTTCTCCGTTACTCGGTTTCTCCGATTCTCGGTTTCTCCGTTTCTCCGTTTCTCGGTTTCTCCGTTTCTCCGTTTCTCCGTTTCTCGGTTTCTACGTTTCTCGGTTTCTCCGTTTCTCGGTTTCTCGGTTTCTCCGTTTCTCAGTTTCTCCGTTTCTCCGTTTCTCCGTTTCTCGGTTTCCCCGTTTCTCCGTTTCTCGGTTTCTCGGTTTCTTCGTTTCTCGGTTTCTCCGATTCTCGGTTTCTCCGTTTCTCCGTTTCTCCGTTTCTCCGTTTCTCCGTTTCTCGGTTTCTTCGATTCTCATTTTCTCCATTTCTCCGTTTCTCCGTATCACCGTTTCTCCGTTTCTCGGATTCTCCGTTTCTCCGTCTCTCGGTTTCTCCGTTTCTCGGTTTCTCCGTTTCTCCGTTTCTCCGTTTCACCGTTTTTTGTTCGTTTCTCCGTTTCTTTCTTCGTTTCCCGTTTCTTTCTTCGTTTCTCCGTTTCCTTTTTCGTTTCTTTCTTCGTTTCTCCGTTTCTTTCATCGTATCTCCGTTTCTTTGTTCGTTTCTCCGTTTCTATGTTCGTTTCTCCGTTTCTTTGTTCGTTTCTCCGTTTCTTTGTTCGTTTCTCCGTTTCTTTGTTCGTTTCTCCGTTTCTTCGTTTCTTTGTTCGTTTCTCCGTTTCTTTCTTCGTTTCTCCGTTTCTTTGTTCGTTTCTCCGGTTCTTTGTTCGTTTCTCCGTTTCTTTGTTCGTTTCTCCGTTTCTTTCTTCGTTTCTCCGCTTCTTTGTTCGTTTCATCGTTTCTCCGTTTCTCCGTTTCTCCGTTTCGATTTAATGATTATATTATTTATAATTTCTATTATAAATCATTTGATCTATAGTTGAATTAGACACTAATACTCTAAATACATATTTAATATATTTTTTAACCACTTTAGCCTCCAGAAGAATTTTATTTATACTATTTACTGTATATAATAATTTACACGGAATCGGAAATAAATCTAATTATTTATTTATAATAATTACTTTTTTTTCACTTATCTTAAAAATTGGGATGTACTCTTTAAATGTTCGATTCATTTCTTTAATTTATTCATTAAATTGAATTAATCTATTCTTTATAATAACTTTAATAAAATTAATCCCTATAATTATTATAGAACTCATATTAAAATTTATTAATGAAATTTATTTTATTTGCCTAATTAATGTAATTATTGCCCCTATCATTTGCTTAAACAAAAAAATCAATCATAATAATTATAGGATATTCATCTGTTATACAAACATCTATTATATAATAGTTATTTTATTAATAATTAACAAAAATACATTTTTAACATATTTCATTTTATATTCAATAATTTCTTTAATTTTAATTTTTATATTTAAAATAATAAACATTAACTCTTCTTCCTTATTTAATATATTAACCTATAATAAAAGAAAAATTATTTTATACTCAATAATTATTATGTACACAAATTTCCCACCTATAGCACTCTTTATACTGAAATAAATCGTCCTTGAAACATTAATAAATTCAAGAATAAAATTTATACTTTTAATAATTGTATATCGTTTTATAAGATTAATTACATCATGAAATTATTTAAATATATCCTTCTTATATTTTTTCCCTTCAATTAAATAAAAAATATATAACAAAATTAACCTTAATTTTCTAAACTATTATCTATTTATAATTTTTTTAATATTTATATTTATATTTATAATATACTGATTGTACTAATTTTTAACATAATTAATATATGTATTCAACAAATCACAAAAATATTGGGATATTATATTTCATATCAGCTATATGATCTGGTATAATTGGTTCTTCTTTAAGGATACTAATTCGAATAGAATTAAATAGGCCAGGAACTTGAATTATTAACGACCAAATTTATAACTCAATTGTAACATCACATGCTTTTGTAATAATTTTTTTTATAGTTTTACCATTTATAATCGGAGGATTCGGAAACTGAATAATTCCCTTAATAATTGGATCCCCTGATACAGCATTTCCCCGAATAAATAATATAAGATTGTGACTAATCCCCCCTTCATTATTACTTTTAATTCTTACAACACTATTATTCCCAGGCTCGGGAACTGGATGAACAATCTACCCTCCTTTGTCATCAAATCTTTATCACCCATCTTCATCTATAGACTTAACAATTTTTTCTTTGCATATTGCAGGTATCTCTTCAATTATAGGATCTATTAATTTTATTGTTACAATTCTTAAAATAAAAAATAATGCTTTAAAATTCGATCAAATATCCTTATTTGCTTGGCCAGTATTAATTACTACAATTTTGCTTCTTCTCTCACTACCTGTATTAGCCGGAGCTATTACTATGTTATTAACAGACCGAAATTTAAATACTTCCTTCTTTGATCCTACTGGGGGAGGGGACCCAATTTTATTTCAACATTTATTTTGATTTTTTGAGCATCCTGAAGTCTATATTTTAATTTTACCCGGGTTTGGATTAATCTCCCATATCATTTTCAATGAAAGAGGGAAAAAGGAAACTTTTGGGAACCTAGGGATAGTTTATGCAATACTCGGAATTGGATTTCTAGGATTTATTGTGTGAGCACATCACATATTCACAGTAGGCTTAGATGTACACACACGAGCTTATTTCACTTCGGCAACTACAATCATTGCAATTCCCACAGGAATCAAAGTATTTAGATGACTAGCTACGTACTACGGGTCAAAACTTATTATTAATCCTTCTATTATTTGATAATTTGGCATTATTTTTTTATTTACAATAGGAGGATTAAGAGGAATTATATTATCAAACTCATCTATTGATATTATACTACATGATACATACTATGTTGTCTCTCATTTCCACTATGTACTGTCAATAGGAGCAGTATTTTCTATTATTGCTTCATTAATTCATTGATTCCCTTTATTCACAGGATTTACCCTAAATCAATTTTATCTTAAAACACAATTTTATATAATATTTATTGGGGTAAATATAACTTTTTTCCTTCAGCATTTTTTAGGAATGATAGGAATACCTCGACGTTATTCAGATTACCCGGATTCCTACTACTGTGAAAATTTATTATCATCTATTGGCTCAATAATTTCATTCAAAAGAATAATTTTACTCTTGTTTATTATATTGGAGAGATTTATAACTATATTTAAATTTAATCAATCATCACTAGAATGACCCCAAAACTTTTCCCCAAAAGACCACTCATTCCTCTCTATTCCTCTAATTATTAAAAACAAATCTTAATATGGCAGATTAGTGCATGAATTTAAGATTCATTTATAAAATTTAATATTTTTATTAAAAATGTCCCATTGAAAAATAATTAATTTCCAAGACCCCAATTCGCCATATGCCGATAATTTAAATCTTTTTCACAACTTCACAATAATTATTATAATTATAATCTCTTCATTAACTCTAATAATTATATTAGATATTTTTACTAATAAATTTATCAATCGATTTTTACTTAAAAATCATCATATTGAAATTGTATGAACTTTACTCCCAATAATAATTTTAGGAGTAATTGCACTTCCTTCTTTAAAAACCCTATATTTTATTGATGAACTATGAATACCCGTATACTTAACAATCAAATCAATTGGGCACCAATGATATTGATCCTATGAATACCCAGAATTTAATAATTTAAATTTTGACTCCTATATAGATAAAGATTTAAATAATATTTACATTTTTCGTCTCCTAGACGTAGACAATCGAATAATTATTCCATCTAATACACTAATTCGAATATTAACAACATCAAACGACGTAATTCACTCTTGAACTGTTCCGTCTTTAGGCTTAAAAATGGACTCCGTACCAGGGCGAATTAACCAAATAAATTTAATTACTAATCGACCTGGAGTATTTTTCGGACAATGTTCTGAAATCTGCGGAGCTAATCACAGATTTATGCCAATTGTTGTGGAAAGAACTAATTATTCAAACTTTATTAATTGAATTAACAACCAAAATTAAATTTTAACCTACTCATATAATATTTAATTAAATCAAATCATTAGATGTCTGACAAAAGAATTGATTTTTTAAATCAAATTATAGTAATAAATTACTTCACTTTTTATTTTAAAACTTTAAGAATCATCTCTTTACTTCGAAGCTCGATCAAAATTAATTTCTATAAGTTCTTAATCATTTGTAATGCATCAATAAGATGAACATTGTTCGATTAATATTGGGAACATGCATGAATGTTAGTAAAACTCGCGGAAATGAATAAACATTCACCGAAACTATTCGCCTTCGCAGATTTTGCAATATCTTGACGTTTATTTATCATAATTATTAACAATTGTCGTAGTACCATAGTTTAAATAATTATTAACAATGCCCTAGTATAAATAAAGGCTTAAAATATCATTTCATCGAAATATTCATTGCTCGCGATGGAATTTTTCGTTGAGATCAAACTGACATTCTCAAGGCTACACGTATCGATGATCGATTCACAAGCGTTCATCGCTATGATTGTTGTATCTAGAAAAGCGATTAATTGAATTTCAGCGCTTTTAAATAAAAAATGCAACTACTACGCGTATTGTGTAAATTATAAGAATTAAGCAAATGTTAAATTAATGTATTTAATAAACAATTGTTACTTTCCCTGCTATAAAACTTTACGAAACACGTTTTACTTTGAATCTCGATCCAAATTAATTTCTATGAGGTACTTAATCATTTTCAATGCATAAATAGGATGCACATTGTTCGATTAATATTGGGAACATACATAAATGTTAGTAACAATGGCGGAAATGAACAAACATTCACCGAAACCGTTCGCCTTCGCAGATTTCGCAATATCTTGACGTTTATTTAACATAATTATTAACAACCGTCGTTGGACCGTAGATTAAACAATTTTTCACAATGTTCCGGTATAAATAATGGCTATAAAGCCATCAATTTCTTGAAGTATTTGGTTAGATCGAACAAATACAATCGAAGAAACCGTGCGATAAAATAAATGAATATTTCTCTACATATCGGAATTATAGTTTGTATGTATGCAAATATATTCTGACCCCGCAATTACAAATCCCTGTAACTACACTTTAGGGGTGAAAACACTTGGCGGAGAAACGCTCAAGTTTGTCGAGGAATTGTTCTAATTTCCACGAATAGATGGCGCGACAAGTACAATTTACCGACATTAGAGATAAGTATTTCCATTTGTATGATATTCCCTACCGTGCGATAAAATAAATAAATACTTTTGTACAAACTTTTGTATGTTTCATCTTTCGAATAAATGTAAAATTAAACCTTCCACGGTATATTCCAGCCTTCCTTTATACATTTAAAAATCTTGAATACCTCGAAATCAAGGCTTCACGTATCGATTATCAACTCACAAGTGTTTATAACGACGATTTTTCTATATAGAAAAGCGATTAATCGAATTTCAGCACTTTTGAGAATAAAATATAACTACTACGCGTACTGTGTAAAGTATGAAAATTAAATAAATGTTAAATTATTGGACTAATGCACAATTATTACTTTTCATGCTTTTAAACTTTACTAAACAAGTTTTTACATTGAATCTCGATCAAAATCAATTTCTATAAGTATAATTATTTATAATGCATAAATAAGATACACATTGTTCGATTAATATTGAGAACATGCATAAATGTTAACAGAAATCGCGAAAATTAACAAACCTGTTCTCCAACAGAGAACAACCCATATAATTACCACGCTACAAATGTTTGGAATTGCGCGTTCAGAATATATTTGCATCCATACAAACAATAATTTCGATATGTAGAGAAATATTCATTTACTTTATCGCACGGTAGGCAATGGCATTCGAAAGGGGATACTCATCTGTAATGTCGGTAGATAATGCTTGTGGAGCCATCTAATGATGAAAGTCAGAACAATTCCTGGACAAACTTGAGCGTTTCTCCGCCAGGTGTTTTCACCCCTTAAGTGTAGTTTAACCCTTTCTCCAATAGATGGCAACCCATGTAATTACCACGTTACAGGGATTTGTAATTGCGGGTTCAGAATATATTTGCATACATACAAACTATAATTCCGATATGTAGAGAAATATTCATTTATTTTATCCCACGGCTTCGTCGATCGTATTTGTTCGATCTAACCAAATATTTCAAGAAATTGATGGCTTTTTATACCGAAACGTTGTCAAAAATTGTTTAATCTACGGTCCAACGACGGTTGTTAATAATTATGATAAATAAACAACAAGATATTGCGAAATCTACGAAGGCGAACGGTTTCGGTGAATGTTTGTTCATTTCCACGATTGTTACTAACATTTATGCATGTTCCCAATATTGATCGAACAATGTGCATCTTATTTATGTATTGCAATTAATTAAGAAACTTATAGAAATTGATTTTGATCGAGGCTCGATGTTAAAACGTGTTTCTTAATGTTTCAAAGCATGGAAAGTGACAATTGTTTATTAGATACATTAATTTAACATTTGTTTTATTCTTATAATTTACACAATACGCGTAGAAGTGGTATTTTTTACATAAAAGTGCCAAAATTTATTTAATCGCTGTTCTGGATAGAAAAATCACCGTGATGAATACTTGTGAATCGATAATCGATACGTGTAACCTTGAGAATGTCAGTTGGATCTCAGCGAAAAATTCCTCCGCGAACACAGAATATTTCAACGAAATGATATTTTAAGGCATTATTTATACTAGGACATTGTTAATAATTGTCTAAAGTATGGTTCTACGACGCTTGTTAATAAATATGATAAATAAACATCGAGATTTTGCAAAATCTGCGAAGACGAACGGTTTCGGAGAATGTTTGTTCATTTCTGCGATTGTTACTAACATTTATACATGTTCCGAACATTTATCTTACAATATGCATCTTATTTATGCATTAAATATGATTGGTTCGCCTACAGCAATTAATTTTGACCGAGATTCGAGGTATAAACGTGTTTCTTAATGTTTCAAAGCATGGGAAGTGGCAATTGTTTATTAGATACATTAATTTAACATTTGTTTCGTTCTTATAATTTTCGGAATACGCGTGGAAGCTGTATTCTTTAAGTAAAAGCGTCGAAATTCAATTAATCGCTTTTCTAGATAGATAAATCATCGTGATGGTCGTTTGTGAATCGATAAACATTTCCAGCCTTGACAATGTCGGTTCGATCTCAATAACAACTATTCCATCGCGAAAAAAGAATATTTCAACGAAATGATATTTTAAGCCATGATTTATACTAGGACATTGTTAATAATTGTCTAAAGTATGGTCCTACGACGGTTGTTAATAATTATGACAAACAAACCCCGAGATATTGCGATATCTGGGAAGGCGAACGGTTTCGGTGAATATTTGTCCATTTCCGCGATTGTTACTAACATTTATGCATGTTCCCAATATTGATCGAATAATGTGCATCTTACTTAGGCATCATAAATCATTAGTTAGTTTTCAGAAATTAATTACGATCGGAAATGAAAGTAAAATATTTGTATTCATATATTTCTCGATTTGCAACCAATATTTATCTTCATAAGGAAATTATTGATTTACAATGCAAAAGAAAATGCATTTTGTAAAATTAATAATCCCAACTTTTACAGTGCAAACCATTAATTAGTTTAAAAATATTAATTTTCATAAAAAATCGAGAAATATATGTATACCAAACTATTAGTTAAATTTTCCGATAAAATTTAATTTTCATACTGTAATATAAAAGTTGGGAACTTGCAAACATGTTTATAACAATCGCCTAGAGACATAAACATTCGCTATAGCAATACGCCTTCACAGATTTCGCAATATCTTGTTTGTTTACATTATTATTAACAACGGTCGTAGGATCATACATTAGACAATTTTTAACAATGTCCTAGTATAAATAATGCCTTAAAATATCATTTCATTGAAATATTCTGTGTTCGCGGAGGAATTTTTCGCTGAGATCCAACTGACATTCTCAAGGCTACACGTATCGATTATCGATTCACAAGTATTCATCGCGGTGATTTTTCTATCCAGAACAGCGATTAATTAAATTTTGGCACTTTTATGTAAAAAATACCACTTCTACGCGTATTGTGTAAATTATAAGAATGAAACAAATGTTAAATTAATGTATCTAATAAACAATTGTCACTTTCCATGCTTTGAAACATTAAGAAACACGTTTTAACATCGAGCCTCGATCAAAATCAATTTCTATAAGTTTCTTAATTAATTGCAATACATAAATAAGATGCACATTGTTCGATCAACATTGGGAACATGCATAAATGTTAGTAACAATCGTGGAAATGAACAAACATTCACCGAAACCGTTCGCCTTCGTAGATTTCGCAATATCTTGTTGTTTATTTATCATGTTTATTAACAACCGTCGTAGGACCGTAGATTAAACAATTATTAACAATGTTCTAGTATAAATAATGGCTAAAAAGCCATCAATTTGTTGAAATATTCGATTAGATCGAACAAAGACAATGGAAGTAACGGTAAGTCACTGGTAAGTGACCTTGCGGTGGGTATATAAGGAGCCGCCGATTGATTAAAATTTCATTCTTCCTGGAGGCTCCGAGATGGACGGATCTCTTCGTTTTAGGTTTATGGAAGAGGGACCCCCCACCTTGGTAACCGGTACTGGCCGCCGGTAGGCGGTGGTCAGTACTGGCGACCACTCTCTCAATCCTCTCTTTTTTTTTTTAATTATTTCTTTGTGTAATTCATTTCATTTGTTCTCTGATTTTAATTGCTACCTGTTTTTACATGTTTATTCTTTTCCACTAACCAAATTCATTTCTATTTTCTATTATGCCTTGACTTTAGGTTTCTCTTAGGTTTCCCTAAGGTTTCTCTTAGATACATTCTCTTAGATGTATCGGAAAACGAAGAACGAAGAACGAAGAGGACTGATGTATTGCATCCTCCGCGGGACTGTTAATTCCAAGTATAGACTAAGTTAGTTTTAAGGTCACCATGTACGAATATCTGTCATCTGCCGAGCAATTATCCAATCTTTAGCTTCTTTTTGCTCGCTTGCTCGTATCTCAGTCCGGCCACCTCTGCTTGTTGCATAAGCAAGTGACCGGCCGTGGAGGTGGACCGAACGCTCGATCGCCGTCTCTTCTGGTGCGTCCGCTTTGAGAGAGAATATGCTGCGAACACAGGGGCAGGTGTTCGCACCGGTCCCTGCGGAAGGCCTTGTGCCACAAGACCCTCTCTTCGTCATCCTCCGTAAGTCAGGTCCACGCTTTGCGTGGTTCCTGACGCGGAGTTGGGAGAAACGGGGCACTCTATATGAGTGGACGGCGTCGTGCATTTCCTCTTCAATCGGGCCCCCTGAGGGGAAACGGGACCGACCTAGTAGGACCAACTGCACGGTTCGTGTCGCGTCTTTCCCAATTTTGCCTAATTTTTCCATAATGTAATTGCTCGGCAGAATTAAACGAGGAGATCGAAGGAACATTGATTCCTTCTATCTCTGCAGTTAGAATAAGTTAGTTTTAAGGCTGTGATCTGCCAAGCAATTATCCAATCTTTAGCTTAATTTTGCTCGCTTCCTCGTTCCTCGGTCCGGTCACCACTGCTTCTTGTACAAGCAAGTGGCCGGCCGTGTAAGTAGTCCGAACGGTCTATCGCCGTCTCTTCCGGTGTGTCCGCTTCCAGAGGGGGCATGTTGCGAGCACAGGAGCAGGCATTTTTGCCGGTCCCTGCGAAAGCCTCCAAAATAAGACCCTCTCGTCGTAAGATGGAGAAACGGGGCACTCCTCTAGGGGAGTGGTAGGCGTCGTTCGTTTTCTCTGGAATCGGAACCACGGAGGGGAAACGGGATAGACCTAGTAGGACCAACAGCACGGTTCGTGTCGCGTCTTTCCCAATTTTGCCTAATTTTTCCATAATGTAATTGCTTGGCAGAACTAAACGAGGAGATCGAAGGAACATTGATTCCTTCCATCTCTTTGGTTTAGTATCTTCGTTTGTATCGCGTGACGAGGGAGATCGATGGAACTTTGATTCCATCTATCTCTCTCCGGGTCTCCGCTCGCAGCAACCTCCACCTGGAGAGACCTGGTAATCGGTATTACTTGCGACGAACAATAATTATTCGTCGTGAGTAGTACCGAGTTAATCGGCTGCGAATTTAGAATAGTAACTTTTACGGTACAGTAGAGTACTTTACGGTACAGTACTTTCTACAAGTAGAGTACTTTAAAGAACAACATTTTTGTAATGAGTATGAAAGTGCGAATATGTTAATGGATCGAAGAAAAGCGATTGTATTTCCGATGAATTGATGTATTGAAATAAAATCAATTTCACTGACGACAGAAACTTTATTTTTCTCCATTATTTGTTTCCATTTCTTTAACCCGATCCAATAAAACTGGTAAAACAACTTAAAACTATATGTCCTCGACTATCATGTTCTCCTGATACAAAGAAAATCGGGATCCATGATTCAGAAATTCGTTCGAAAGTCCTACAAATTTCCGATTCGCGGAAATTCTTGGAATTTGACGTCAATTCGAAGAATCCGCGAAATCGTGCCACTTCCTCGCATATCGTATACTGACACCAAGAGTCCCAAAATCAAACATTTTCTAAAATTTATGCCTGAATTTCAACCTTTGGTATCAGGAAAATACCAAAAATTTCGATTCTTCATGTATTAATCAAATGTTAAAGTGATATATCTCATAGACAATTATTACTTTCCATGTTTTAAAACTTTAAGAAACATCTCTTTACATTGAAGTTCGATCAAAATCAATTGCTAGAGGCGAATCAATCATTTTTAATGCATAAATAAGATGCACATTGTTCGATCAATATAGGGAACATGCGTAAATGTTAATAACAATCGCTGAAATGAACAAACATTCACCGAAGCCATTCGCCCTCGAAGATTTCGCAATATCTTGATGTTTGTTTATCATAATTATTAACAACCGACCTAGGATCATACAATAGACAATTATTAACAATGTCCTAGTATAAATAATGGCTTAATATATCATTTCGTTGAAATATTCCTTGTTCGAGAAGGAATTTTTCCTTGAGATCCAACTGACATTCTCAAGGCTACACGTATCGATTATCGATTCACAAGTATTTATCGCGGTGATTTTTCTATCTAAAAAAGCGATTAATTGAATTTTTGCACTTTTGTGTAAAAAATACCACTTCTACGCGTATTGTGTAAATTATAAGAATTAAACAAATGTTAAATTAATGTATCTAATGAACAATTGTTACTTTCCGTGCTTTAAAACTTTACGAAACACGTTTTAACTTGGAGTCTCGATCAAAATCAATTTCGATAAGTTTCTTAATTAATTGCAATACATAAATAAGATGCACATTGTTCGATCAATATAGGGAACATGCGTAAATGTTAATAACAATCGCTGAAATGAACAAACATTCACTGAAACCGTTCGCCTTCGCAGACTTCGCAATATCTTGATATTTATATATCATAATTATTATCAACCGTCGTTGGACCGTAGATTAAACAATTTTTGACAATGTTTCGGTATAAAAAGCCATCAATTTCTTGCAATATTTGGTTAGATCGAACAAATACGATCGATGAAGCCGTGGGATAAAATAAATGAATATTTCTCTACATATCGGAATTATAGTTTGTATGTATGCAAATATATTCTGAACCCGCAATTACAAATCCCTGTAACGTGGTAATTACATGGGTTGCCATCTATTGGTGAAAGGGTGAAACTACACTTAAGGGGTGAAAACACCTGGCGGAGAAACGCTCAAGTTTGTCGATGAATTGTTCTAATTTCCACAAATAGTTGGCGCGACAAATACAATTCACCGACATTAGAGATAAGTATTATATTTCCATTTGTATGATATTCCCTACCGGGCTATAAAATAAATAAATACTTTTGTACAAACTTTTGTATGTTTCATCTTTCGTATCAATGTAAAATTAAACCTTCCGCGGTAAATTTTATTCTTGAATTTATTAATGTTTCTAGGACAATTTATTTCAGTATAAAGTGTGCTATAGGTGGGAAATTTGGGTACATAATAATTATTGAGTATAAAATAATTTTTCTTTTATAGGAGGTTAATATATTAAATAAGGAAGAAGAGTTAATCTTTATTATATTAAATATAAAAATTAGAATTAAAGAAATTATTGAATATAAAATGAAATATGTTAAAAATGTATTTTTGTTAATTATTAATAAAATAACTATAATAGATGTTTGTATAACAGATGAATATCCTATAATTATTATGATTGATTTTTTTGTTTAAGCAAATGATAGGGGCAATAATTACATTAATTAAGTAAATCAAATAACTTTCATTATTAAATTTTAATATGAGTTCTATAATAATTATAGGGATTAATTTTATTAATGTTATTATAAAGAATAGATTAATTCAATTTAATGAATAAATTAAAGAAATGAATCGAACATTTAAAGAGTACATCCCAATTTTTAAGATAAGTGAAAAGAAAAAAATTATTATAAATAAATAATTAGATTTATTTCCGATTCTGTGTAAATTATTATATATAGTAAGTAGTATAAATAAAATTCTTCTGGAGGCTAAAGAGATTAAAAAATATATTAAATATGTATTTAGAGTATTAGTGTCAAATTTAACTATAGATCAAATGATTTATAATAGAAATTATAAATATTATAATCATTTAATCGAAACGGAGAAACGGAGAAACGGAGAAACGATGAAACGAAGGAAGAAACGGAGAAACGAAAAAAGAAACGGAGAAACGAAGAAAGAAACGGAGAAACGAAGAAAGAATCGGAGAAACGAAGAAAGAAACGGAGAAACGAGGAAACGAAGAAACAAACGGAGAAACGAACAAAGAAACGGAGAAACGAAGAAAGAAACAAAGAAACGAAGAAAGAAACGGAGAAACGAACAAAGAAACGGAGAAACGAAGAAAGAAACAAAGAAACGAAGAAAGAAACGGAGAAACGAAGAAAGAAACGAAGAAACGAAGAAAGAAACGGAGAAACGAAGAAAGAAACGAAGAAACGAAGAAAGAAACGGAGAAACGAAGAAATAAATGGAGAAACGGAGAAAGAAACGGAGAAACGAACAAAGAAACGGAGAAACGAATAGAGAAACGGAGAAACGAACAAAGAAACGGAGAAACGAACAAAGAAACGGAGAAACGAACAAAGAAACGGAGAAACGAACAAAGAAACGGAGAAACGAACAAAGAAACGGAGAAACGAAGAAAGAAACGGAGAAACGAAGGAAGAAAGGGAGAAACTAGGAAAGAAGCGGAGAAACGAAGAAAGAAACGGAGAAACGAAGAAAGAAACGGAGAAACGAAGAAAGAAACGGAGAAACGAAGAAAGAAACGGAGTAACGAAGAAAGAAACGAAGAAACGAAGAAAGTAACGGAGAAACGAAGAAGGAAACGGAGAAACGAAGAAAGAAACGGAGAAACGGAGAAATAAATGGAGAAACGAAGAAAGAAACGGAGTAACGAAGAAAGAAACGAAGAAACGAAGAAAGAAACGGAGAAACGAACAAAGAAACGGAGAAACGAAGAAAGAAACGGAGAAACGAACAAAGAAACGGAGAAACGAACAAAGAAACGGAGAAACGAACAAAGAAACGGAGAAACGAAGAAAGAAACGGAGAAACGAAGGAAGAAAGGGAGAAACTAGGAAAGAAGCGGAGAAACGAAGAAAGAAACGGAGAAACGAAGAAAGAAACGGAGAAACGAAGAAAGAAACGGAGAAACGAAGAAAGAAACGGAGTAACGAAGAAAGAAACGAAGAAACGAAGAAAGTAACGGAGAAACGAAGAAGGAAACGGAGAAACGAAGAAAGAAACGGAGAAACGGAGAAATAAATGGAGAAACGAAGAAAGAAACGGAGTAACGAAGAAAGAAACGAAGAAACGAAGAAAGAAACGGAGAAACGAACAAAGAAACGGAGAAACGAAGAAAGAAACGCAAAAACGAAGAAAGAAACGCAGAAACGAAGAAAGAAACGGAGTAACGAAGAAAGAAACGCAGAAACGGAGAAATAAATGGAGAAACGAAGAAATAAACCGAGAAACGGAGAAAGAAACGGAGAAACGAACAAAGAAACGGAGAAACAAACAAAGAAACGGAGGAACGAACAAAGAAACGGAGAAACGAACAAAGAAACGGAGAAACGAACAAAGAAACGGAGAAACGAAGAAAGAAACGGAGAAACGAAGGAAGAAAGGGAGAAACGAGGAAAGAAGCGGAGAAACGAAGAAAGAAACGTAGAAACGAAGAAAGAAACTGAGAAACGAAGAAAGAAACGGAGGATCGGAGAAATAAATGGAGAAACGAAGAAATAAACCGAGAAACGGAGATAGAAACGGAGAAACGAACAAAGGAACAGAGAAACGAAGAGAGAAACGGAGAAACGAACAAAGAAACGGAGAAACGAACAAAGAAACGTTTCTCCGTTTCTCCGTTTCTCCGTTTCTCGGTTTCCCCGTTTCTCCGTTTCTCGGTTTCTCGGTTTCTCCGTTTCTCGGTTTCTCCGTTTCTCCGTTTATCGGTTTCTCCGTTTCTCCGTTTCTCGGTTTCTCCGTTTCTCCGTTTCTCCGATTCTCGGTTTTTCGGTTTCTCCGTTTCTCCGTTTCTCCGTTTCTCCGTTTCACCGTTTTTTGTCCGCTTCTCCATTTATTTCTCCGATTCTCCGTTTCATTCTTCGTTTCTCCGTTTCTTTCTTCGTTTCTTCGTTTCTTTCTTTGTTTCTCCGTTTCTTTCATCGTTTCTCCGTTTCTTTCTTCGGTCCTCCGTTTCTTTCTTCGATTCTCCGTTTACTTCTTCGTTTCTCCATTTATTTCTCTGTTTCTTTGTTCGTTTCTCCGTTTCTTTGTTCGTTTCTCCGTTTCTTTGTTCGTTTCTCCGTTTCTTTTTTCGTTTCTCTGTTTCTTTGTTCGTTTCTCCGTTTCGTCGTTTCTTTGTTCGTTTCTCCGTTTCTTTGTTCGTTTCTCCGTTTCTTTGTTCGTTTCTCCGTTTCTTTCTTCGTTTCTCCGTTTCTTTCTTTGTTTCTCCGTTTCTTTTTTCGTTTCTCCGTTTATTTCTTCATGTCTCCATTTATTTCTCCGAATCTCCGTTTCCTTCTCCGTTCCTCGGTTTATTTCTTCGTTTCTTCATTTATTTCTCCGTTTCTCCGTTTCTTTCTTCGTTTCTCCATTTATTTCTCCGTTTCTCCGTTTCTTTCTTCGTTTCTCCGTTTCTTTCTTCGTTTCTCCATTTCTTTGTTCGTTTCCCCATTTATTTCTCCGTTTCGCCGTTTCTTTCTTCGTTTCTCCGTTTCTTTGTTCGTTTCTCCGTTTCTTTGTTGGTTTCTCCGTTTCTTTGTTCGTTTCTCCGTTTCCTTGTTCGTTTCTCCGTTTCTTTCTTCGTTTCTCCGTTTCGTCGTTTCTTTGTTCGTTTCTCCGTTTCTTTGTTCGTTTCTCCGTTTCTTTCTTCGTTTCTCCGTTTCTTTCTTCGTTTCTCCGTTTCTTCCTTCGTTTCCCGTTTCTTTCTTCGTTTCTCCGTTTGTTTCGTCGTTTCTCCGTTTCTTTCTTTGTTTCTCCGTTTCTTTGTTCGTTTCTCCGTTTATTTCTTCATTTCACCATTTATGTAGTATCGGATTTTCGGCGTCCGCTTAGGCTTGCTTCGAGCGTAGGCCTAAACAAGATAACGTGCGCGGTTGGACTCGAGTTGAAGTAAACATTTAGCGCCGATCGGCCCGCTAGTTTTCCTGGAAGGCACGAGTATCCTTTACAGGGGGTCTTGTGCGACGACCGAGCGTGAGAATGCATGGGGATGAAAGGAAATACATGTGGTTCGGAGAAAGTGAAGAGTGTTTAGAAAGGACGGGTGATTGGGATGGCCGAGCGTGGCCGAATATCTGAAGTGAGAGAGACTGAGGATTGGAATGAAAGAGAATGAATGGGAATGGCCATATAGAGCGCGAGAAGAACGTAGGAACATGGTATGACAAAGTATGACGACGAGAGTATGTCCGAAGAGTGTGTCGCGGACGGTATGACTAAAAAGACGATAATACGAGACAACTAAAAGACGTATCCAGCGAAACTAAGCACTGACACTACATCTAACACTACCATCATTGTAATATATAATATTATTAAATATACTTTAATACACCACATCAGAGCAATAGTTATTTGGGGGCTCGTACGGGGATAAATTATTCAAAAGCTTCTCTCCTCCAGAGATCCAAGTGATAGGAGGAGAGAACGGAACAACATTTATTTCTCCGAATCTCCGTTTCCTTCTCTGTTCCTCGGTTTATTTCTTCGTTTCTCCATTTATTTCTCCGATTCTCCGTTTCTTTCTTCGTTTCTCCGTTTCTTTCTTCGTTTCATCGTTTCTCCGTTTCTCCGTTTCTCCGTTTCTTCGTTTCTCCGTTTCTCCGTTTCTCCGTTTCTCCGTTTCTCCATTTCGATTAAATGATTATAATAGTTATAATTTCTATTATAAATCATTTGAGCTATAGTTAAACTATACACTAATACTCTAAATACATATTTAATATATTTTTTAATCTCTTTAGCCTCCAGAAGAATTTTATTTATACTATTTACTGTATATAATAATTTACACAGAATCGGAAATAAATCTAATTATTTATTTATAATAATTATTTTTTATTCACTTATTTTACCAAAAATTTCGATTCTTCATATATTAATCAAATGTTAAATTGATATATCTCATTGACAATTATTACTTTCCATGTTTTAAAACTTTAAGAAACATTTCTTTACTTTGAAGATCGATCAAAATCAATTGCTGTAGGCGAACCAATCATATTTAATGCATAAATAAGATGCATATTGTAAGATAAATGTTCGGAACATGTATAAATGTTAGTAACAATCGCAGAAATGAACAAACATTCTCCGAAAACGTTCGTCTTCGCAGATTTTGCAAAATCTCGATGTTTATTTATCATATTTATTAACAAGCGTCGTAGAACCATACTTTAGACAATTATTAACAATGTCCTAGTATAAATAATGCCTTAAAATATCATTTCGTTGAAATATTCCTTGTTCGCGAAGGAATTTTTCCTTGAGATCCAACTGACATTCTCAAGGCTACACGTATCGATTATCGATTCACAATTATTTATCGCGGTGATTTTTCTATCTAAAAAAGCGATTAATTGAATTTTGGGACATTTGTGTAAAAAATACCACTTCTACGCGTATTGTGTAAATTATAAGAATTAAACAAATGTTAAATTAATGTATCTAATGAACAATTGTTACTTTCCGTGCTTTAAAACTTTACGAAACACGTTCTAACGTGGAGTCTCGATTAAAATCAATTTCGATATGTTTCTTAATTAATTGCAATACATAAATAAGGTGCACATTGTTCGATCAATATAGGGAACATGCGTAAATGTTAATAACAATCGCTGAAATGAACAAACATTCACTGAAACCGTTCGCCTTCGCAGACTTCGCAATATCTTGACATCTATTTATCATAATTATTAACAACCGTCGTTGGACCGTAGATTAAACAATTTTTGACAATGTTTCGGTATAAAAAGCCATCAATTTCATGAAATATTTGGTTAGATCGAACAAATACGATCGAAGAAACCGTGGGATAAAATAAATGAATATTTCTCTACATATCGGAATTATAGTTTGTATGTATGCAAATATATTCTGAACACGCAATTGCAAATCCCTGTAACGTGGTAACTACATGGGTTGCCATCTATTGGAGAAAGGGTTAAACTACACTTAAGGGGTGAAAACACCTGGCGGAGAAATGCTCAAGTTTGTCGAGGAATTGTTCCAATTTCCACAAATAGATGGCGCGACAAGTACAATTTACCGACATTAGAGATAAGTATTTCCATTTGTATGATATTCCCTACCGTGCGATAAAATAAATAAATACTTTTGTACAAACTTTTGTATGTTTCATCTTTCGAATAAATGTAAAATTAAACCTTCCACGGTAAATTTCATTCTTGAATTTATTAATGTTTCTAGGACGATTTATTTCAGTATAATGAGTGCTATAGGTGGGAAATTTGTGTAGATAATAATTATTGAGTATAAATAATTTTTCTATTCTAAGAGGTTAATATATTAAATAAGGAAGAAGTGTTAATCTTTATTATTTTAAATATAAAAATTAAAATTAAAGAAATTATTGAATATAAAATGAAATATCTTAAAAATGTATTTTTGTTAATTATTAATAAAACAACTATAATAGATGTTTGTATAACAGATGAATATCCTATAATTATTATGATTGTTTTTTTTGTTTAAGCAAATTATAGGGGCAATAATTACATTAATTAGGCAAATAAAATAAATTTCATTATTAAATTTTAACATGAGATCCATAATAATTATAGGGATTAATTTTATTAAAGTTATTATAAAGAATAGATTAATGCAATTTAATGAATAAATTAAAGAAATGAATCGAACATTTTAAGAGTACATCCCAATTTTTAAGATAAGTGAAAAAAAAATAACTATTATAAATAAATAATTAGATTTATTTCCGATTCTGTGTAAATTATTATATATAGTAAATAGTATAAATAAAATTCTTCTGGAGGCTAAAGAGATTAAAAAATATATTAAATATGTATTTAGAGTATTAGTGTCTAATTTAACTATAGATCAAATGATTTATAATAGAAATTATAAATATTATAATCATTTAATCGAAACGGAGAAACGGAGAAACGGAGAAACGATGAAACGAAGGAAGAAACGGAGAAACGAAGAAAGAAACGGAGAAATGAAGAAAGAAACGAAGAAAGAAACGGAGAAACGAAGAAATCAACCGAGAAACGGAGAAAGAAACGGAGAAACGAAGAAAGAAACAGAGAAACGAACAAAGAAACGCAGAAACGAAGAATGAAACGGAGAAACGAAGAAATAAACGGAGAAATGAAGAAAGAAACGAAGAAAGAAACGGAGGAATAAATGGAGAAACGAAGATATAAACGGAGAAACGAAGAAAGAAACGGAGAAACGAAGAATAAAACGGAGAATCGGCGAAATAAATGGAGAACCGAAGAAATAAACGGAGAAACGAAGAAAGAAAGGGAGTAACGAAGAAAGAAACGAAGAAAGAAACGGAGAATCGGAGAAATAAATGGAGAAACGAACAAAGAGACGGAGAAACGAAGAAAGAAACGGAGAAACGGAGAAATAAATGGAGAAACGAAGAAATAAACCGAGAAACGAAGAAAGAAACGGAGAAACGAACAAAGAAACGGAGAAACGAAGAAAGAAACGGAGAAACGAAGAGAGAAACGGAGAAACGGAGAAATAAATGGAGAAACGAAGAAATAAACGGAGAAACGAAGAAAGAAAAGGAGAAACGAAGAAAGAAACGGAGAAACAAAGAAAGAAACGGAGAAACGAAGAAATAAACGGAGAAACGAAGAAAGAAAAGGAGAAACGAAGAAAGAAACGGAGAAACAAAGAAAGAAACGGAGTAACGAAGAAAGAAACGAAGAAACGAAGAAAGAAACGGAGAAACGAACAAAGAAACGGAGAAACGAACAAAGAAACGGAGAAACGAAGAAAGAAACCGAGAAACGAAGAAAGAAAGGGAGAAACGAAGAATGAAGCGGAGAAACGAAGAAAGAAACGGAGAAACGAAGAAAGAAACGGAGTAACGAAGAAAGAAACGAAGAAAGTAACGGAGGAACGAACAAAGAAACGGAGAAACGAAGAAAGAAACGGAGAAACGAAGAAAGAAACGGAGAAACAAAGAAAGAAACGCAGAAAAGAACAAAGAAACGGAGAAACGACGAAAGAAACGGAGAAACGAAGAAAGAAACGGGGAAACGAAGAGAGAATCGGAGAAACGAACAAAGAGACGGAGAAACGAAGAAAGAAACGGAGAAACGGAGAAATAAATGGAGAAACGAAGAAATAAACCGAGAAACGAAGAAAGAAACGGAGAAACGAACAAGAAACGGAGAAACGAAGAAAGAAACGGAGAAACGAAGAGAGAAACGGAGAAACGTAGAAATAAATGGAGAAACGAAGAAAGAAACGGAGAAACGAAGAAAGAAACGGAGTAACGAAGAAAGAAACGAAGAAACGAAAAAAGAAACGGAGAATCGGAGAAATAAATGGAGAAACGAAGAAAAAACCGAGAAACGGAGAAAGAAACGGAGAAACGAACAATGAAACGGAGAAACGAAGAAAGAAACGGAGAAACGAACAAAGAAACGGAGAAACGAAGAAAGAAACGGAGAAACGAAGAGAGAAACGGAGAAACGGAGAAATAAATGGAGAAACGAAGAAATAAACGGAGAAACGAAGAAAGAAAAGGAGAAACGAAGAACGAAACGGAGAAACGAACACAGAAACGGAGACACGAAGTAAGAAACGGAGAAACAAAGAAAGAAACGGAGAAACGAACACAGAAACGGAGACACGAACAAAGAGACGGAGAAACGAAGAAAGAAACGGAGAAACGAAGAAAGAAACGGAGAAACGAACAAAGAAACAGAGAAACGGAGAAACCGAGAAACGGAGAAAGAAACGGAGAAACGAAGAAAGAAACGGAGAAACGAACAAAGAATCGGAGAAACAAACAAAGAAACGGAGAAACGAAGAAAGAAACGGAGAAACGGAGAAATAAATGGAGATACGAAGAAATAAACGGAGAGACGAAGAAAGAAACGGAGAAACGAAGAAAGAAACGGAGAAATAAATGGAGATACGAAGAAATAAACGGAGAAACGAAGAAAGAAACGGAGAAACGAAGAAAGAAACGGAGAAACGAAGAATGAAACGGAGTAACGGAGAAAGAAACGGAGAAACGAAGAAAGAAACGGAGAAACAAAGAAAGAAACGGAGACACGAAGAAAGAATCGGAGAAACGAACAAAGAGACGGAGAAACGAAGAAAGAAACGGAGAAACGGAGAAATAAATGGAGATACGAAGAAATAAACGGAGAAACGAATCAAGAAACGGAGAAACGAAGAAAGAAACGGAGAAACGGAAAAATAAATGGAGATACGAAGAAATAAACGGAGAAACGAAGAAAGAAACGGAGTAACGAAGAAAGAAACGAAGAAACGAAGAAAGAAACGGAGAAACGAAGAAAGAAAAGGAGAATCGGAGAAATAAATGGAGAAACGAAGAAAAAACCGAGAAACGGAGAAAGAAACGGAGAAACGAACAAAGAAACGGAGAAACGAAGAAAGAAACGGAGAAACGAACAAAGAAACGGAGAAACAAAGAAAGAAACGGAGAAACGAACAAAGAAACGGAGAAACGAAGAAAGAAACGGAGAAACGAAGAAAGAAACGGAGAAACAAAGAAAGAAACGCAGAAAAGAACAAAGAAACGGAGAAACGACGATAGAACCGGAGAAACGAAGAAAGAAACGGAGAAACGAAGAGAGAATCGGAGACACGAACAAAGAGACGGAGAAACGAAGAAAGAAACGGAGAAACTGAGAAATAAATGGAGAAACGAAGAAATAAACCGAGAAATGAAGAAAGAAACGGAGACACGAAGAAAGAATCGGAGAAACGAACAAAGAGACGGAGACACGAAGAAAGAAACGGAGAAACGGAGAAATAAATGGAGAAACGAAGAAATAAACCGAGAAACGAAGAAAGAAACGGAGAAACGAACAAAGAAACGGAGAAACGAAGAAAGAAACGGACAAACGAAGAGAGAAACGGAGAAACGGAGAAATAAATCGAGAAACGAAGAAATAAACGGAGAAGCGAAGAAAGAAACGGAGAAACGAAGAAAGAAACGGAGAAACGAAGAATGTAACGTAGTAACGAAGAAAGAAACGAAGAAATGAAGAAAGAAACGGAGAAACGAACAAAGAAACGGAGAAACGAAGAAAGAAACGGAGAAACGGAGAAATAAATGGAGAAACGAAGAAATAAACGCAGAAACGATCAAAGAAACGGAGAAACGAAGAAAGAAACGGAGAAACGAAGAAAGAAACGGAGAAACTGAGAAATAAATGGAGAAACGAAGAAATAAACGGAGAGACGAAGAAAGAAACGGAGAAACGAAGAAAGAAACGGAGAAACGAAGAGAGAATCGGAGACACGAACAAAGAGACGGAGAAACGAAGAAAGAAACGGAGAAACTGAGAAATAAATGGAGAAACGAAGAAATAAACGGAGAGACGAAGAAAGAAACGGAGAAACGAAGAAAGAAACGGAGAAACGAAGAAAGAAAGGGACAAACGGAGAAAGAAACGGAGAAACGAAGAAAGAAACGGAGAAACGAAGAAAGAAAGGGACAAACGGAGAAATAAATGGAGAAACGAAGAAATAAACGGAGAAGCGAAGAAAGAAACGGAGAAACGAAGAAAGAAACGGAGAAACGAAGAAAGTAACGTAGTAACGAAGAAAGAAACGAAGAAATGAAGAAAGAAACGGAGAAACGAACAAAGAAACGGAGAAACGAAGAAAGAAACGGAGAAACGGAGAAATAAATGGAGAAACGAAGAAATAAACGCAGAAACGATCAAAGAAACGGAGAAACGAAGAAAGAAACGGAGAAACGAAGAAAGAAACGGAGAAACGAAGAAAGGAAGGGAGAATCGGAGAAATAAATGGAGAAACGAACAAAAAACGGTGAAACGGAGAAACGGAGAAACGGAAAAACCGAGAATCGGAGAAACGGAGAGACGGAGAAACGGAGAAACGGAGAAACGGAGAAACGGAGAAACCGAGAAACGGAGAAACGGTGACACAGAGAAACCGAGAAACGGAGAAACGGAGAAACGGAGAAACGGAGAAACGGAGAAACGGAGGATCGAAGAAAGAAACGGAGAAACGAAGATAGAAACGGAGAAACGAAGAAAGAAACGGAGAAACAAAGAAAGAAACGGAGAAACGAACAAAGAAACGGAGAAACGAACGAAGAAACGGAGAAACGAACAAAGAAACGGAGAAACGTTTCTCCGTTTCTCGGTTTCTCCGTTTCTCCGTTACTCGGTTTCTCCGATTCTCGGTTTCTCCGTTTCTCCGTTTCTCGGTTTCTCTGTTTCTCCGTTTCTCCGTTTCTCGGATTCTCCATTTCGCCGTTTCTCCGTTTCTCAGTTTCTCGGTTTCTCCGTTTCTCCGTTTCTCGGTTTCTCCGTTTCCCCGTTTCTCCGTTTCTCGGTTTCCCCGTTTCTCCGTTTCTCCGTTTCTCGGTTTCTCCGATTCTCGGTTTCTCCGTTTCTCAGTTTCTCGGTTTCTCCGTTTCTCCGTTTCTCGGTTTCTCCCTTTCCCCGTTTCTCCGTTTCTCGGTTTCCCCGTTTCTCCGTTTCTCCGTTTCTCCGTTTCTCGGTTTCTCCTATTCTCGGTGTCTCCGTTTCTCCGTTTCTCGGTTTCTCCGTTTCTCCGTTTCTCGGTTTCTCC
Source organism: Ptiloglossa arizonensis (assembly GCF_051014685.1). Taxonomy (NCBI): domain Eukaryota; kingdom Metazoa; phylum Arthropoda; class Insecta; order Hymenoptera; family Colletidae; genus Ptiloglossa; species Ptiloglossa arizonensis. Next base: position 3,686,152 of record NC_135051.1, on the reverse strand, counting down.
GTTTCTCCGTTTCTCCGTTTCTCCGTTTCTCCGTTTCCCCGTTTCTCCGTTTCTCGGTTTCCCCGTTTCTCCTTTTCTCGGTTTCTTCGATTCTCGGTTTCTCCGTTTCTCCGTTTCTCGGTTTCTCCGTTTCTCCGTTTCTCGGTTTCTCCGTTTCTCGGTTTTTCCGTTCCTCGGTTTCTCCGTTTCTCCGTTTCTCGGTTTCTCCGAGTCTCGGTTTCTCCGTTTCTCCGTTTCTCCGTTTTTCCGTTTCTCCGTTTCTCCGTTTCTCCGTTTCCCCGTTTCTCCGTTTCTCGTTTACCCCGTTTCTCCTTTTCTCGGTTTCTTCGATTCTCGGTTTCTCCGTTTCTCGGTTTCTCCGTTTCTCCGTATCTCGGTTTCTCCGTTTCTCGTTTTTTCCGTTTCTCGGTTTCTCCGTTTCTCCGTTTCTCGGTTTCTCCGTTTCGCGGTTTCTCCGTTTCACGGTTTTTCCGTTGCTCCGTTTCTCGGTTTCTCCGTTTTTCCGTTTCTCCGTTTCTCCGTTTCTCCGTTTCTCCGTTTCTCCGTTTCTCGGTTTCCCCGTTTCTCCGTTTCTCGGTTTCTCGGTTTCTCCGTTTCTCGGTTTCTCCGTTTCTCCGTTTCTCGGTTTCTCCGATTCTCGGTTTCTCCGTTTCTCCGTTTCTCCGTATCACCGTTTCTCCGTTTCTCGGATTCTCCGTTTCTACGTCTCTCGGTTTCTCAGTTTCGCGGTTTCTCCGTTTCACGGTTTCTCCGTTTCTCCGTTTCGCGGTTTCTCCGTTTCTCCGTTTCTCCGATTCTCCGTTTCTCCGTTTCTCCGTTTCTCGGTTTCTCCGAGACTCGGTTTCTCCGTTTCTCGGTTTCTCCGATTCTCGGTTTCTCCGTTTCTCCGTTTCACGGTTTCTTCGTTTCTCCGTTTCTCCGTTTCTCCGTTTCTCCGTTTCTCCATTTCTCCGTTTCTCGGTTTCTCTGTTTATCCGTTTCTCCGTTTCTCGGATTCTCCATTTCGCCGTTTCTTCGTTTCTCAGTTTCTCGGTTTCTCCGTTTCTCCGTTTCTCGGTTTCTCCGTTTCCCCGTTTCTCCGTTTCTCCGTTTCTCGGATTCCCCGTTTCTCCGTTTCTCCGTTTCTCGGTTTCTCCGATCCTCGGTTTCTCCGTTTCTCCGTTTCTCGGTTTCTCCGTTTCTCAGCTTCTCGGTTTCTCTGATTCTCGGTTTCTCCGTTTCTCCGTTACTCGGTTTCTCCGTTTCTCCGTTTCTCGGTTTCTCCGTTTCTCCGTTTCTCGGTTTCTCCGAGTCTCGGTTTCTCCGAGTCTCGGTTTCTCCGTTTCTCCGTTTCTCGGTTTCTCCGATTCTCGGTTTCTCCGATTCTCGGTTTCTCCGATTCTCGGTTTCTCCGTTTCTCCGTTTCTCGGTTTCTACGTTTCTCCGTTTCTCGGTTTTTCCGTTTCACCGTTTCACCGTTTCTCCGTTTCTCCGTTTCCCCGTTTCTCCGTTTCTCGGTTTCTCCGTTTCTCCGTTTCCCCGTTTCTCCGTTTCTCAGTTTCCCCGTTTCTCCGTTTCTCGGTTTCTTCGATTCTCGGTTTCTCCGTTCCTCCGTTTCTCGGTTTCTCCGTTTCTCCGTTTCTCGGTTTTTCCGTTTCTCGGTTTCTCCGTTTCTCCGTTTCTCGGTTTCTCCGTTTCGTGGTTTCTCCGTGTCACGTTTTCTCCGTTGCTCCGTTTCTCGGTTTCTCCGTTTCTCCGTTTCTCCGTTTCTCCGTTTCTCGGTTTCCCCGTTTCTCCGTTTCTCGGTTTCTCGGTTTCTCCGTTTCTCCGTTTCTCCGTTTCTCCGTATCTCGGTTTCTCCGTTTCTCAGTTTCTCCGTTTCTCCGTTTCTCAGTTTCACCGATTCTCGGTTTCTCCGATTCTCGGTTTCTCCGTTTCTCGGTTTCTCCGTTTCTCCGTTTCTCCGTTTCTCCGTTTCTCGATTTCTCCGATTCTCGGTTTCTCCGTTTCTCCGTTTCTCGGTTTCTCCGTTTCTCCGTTTCTCGGTTTCCCCGTTTCTCCGTTTCTCGGTTTCTCCGTTTCTCGGTTTCTCCAATTCTCGGTTTCTCCGTTTCTCCGTTTCTCGGTTTCTCCGATTCTCGGTTTCTCCGTTTCTCCGTTTCTCGGTTTCTCCGATTCTCGGTTTCTCCGTTTCTCCGTTTCTCCGTATCACCGTTTCTCCGTTTCTCGGATTCTCCGTTTCTCCGTCTCTAGGTTTCTCCGTTTCGCTGTTTCTCCGTTTCACGGATTCTCCGTTTCTCCGTTTCTCGGTTTCTCCGTTTCTCCGTTTCTCCGATTCTCCGTTTCTCCGTTTCTCGGTTTCTCCGAGTCTCGGTTTCTCCGTTTCTCGGTTTCTCCGATTCTCGGTTTCTCGGTTTCTCCGTTTCTCGGTTTCTCCGTTTCTCCGTTTCTCGGATTCTCCGTTTCGTGGTTTCTCCGTTTCACGGTTTCTCCGTTGCTCCGTTTCTCGGTTTCTCCGTTTCTCCGTTTCTCCGTTTCTCCGTTTCTCCGTTTCTCCGTTTCTCCGTTTCTCCGTTTCTCGGTTTCCCCGTTTCTCCGTTTCTCGGTTTCTCGGTTTCTCCGTTTCTCGGTTTCTCCGTTTCTCCGTATCTCGGTTTCTCCGTTTCTCAGTTTCTCCGTTTCTCCGTTTCTCAGTTTCACCGATTCTCGGTTTCTCCGATTCTCGGTTTCTCCGTCTCTCGGTTTCTCCGTTTCTCCGTTTCTCGGTTTCTCCGTTTCTCCGTTTCTCCGTTTCTCCGTTTCTCGGTTTCTCCGAGTCTCGGTTTCTCCGAGTCTCGGTTTCTCCGTTTCTCCGTTTCTCGGTTTCTCCGATTCTCGGTTTCTCCGATTCTCGGTTTCTCCGATTCTCGGTTTCTCCGTTTCTCCGTTTCTCGGTTTCTACGTTTCTCCGTTTCTCGGTTTTTCCGTTTCACCGTTTCACCGTTTCTCCGTTTCTCCGTTTCCCCGTTTCTCCGTTTCTCGGTTTCTCCGTTTCTCCGTTTCCCCGTTTCTCCGTTTCTCAGTTTCCCCGTTTCTCCGTTTCTCGGTTTCTTCGATTCTCGGTTTCTCCGTTCCTCCGTTTCTCGGTTTCTCCGTTTCTCCGTTTCTCGGTTTCTCCGTTTCTCGGTTTCTCCGTTTCTCCGTTTCTCGGTTTCTCCGTTTCGTGGTTTCTCCGTGTCACGGTTTCTCCGTTGCTCCGTTTCTCGGTTTCTCCGTTTCTCCGTTTCTCCGTTTCTCCGTTTCTCGGTTTCCCCGTTTCTCCGTTTCTCGGTTTCTCGGTTTCTCCGTTTCTCCGTTTCTCCGTTTCTCCGTATCTCGGTTTCTCCGTTTCTCAGTTTCTCCGTTTCTCCGTTTCTCAGTTTCACCGATTCTCGGTTTCTCCGATTCTCGGTTTCTCCGTTTCTCGGATTCTCCGTTTCTCCGTTTCTCCGTTTCTCCGTTTCTCCGTTTCTCCGTTTCTCGATTTCTCCGATTCTCGGTTTCTCCGTTTCTCCGTTTCTCGGTTTCTCCGTTTCTCCGTTTCTCGGTTTCCCCGTTTCTCCGTTTCTCGGTTTCTCCGTTTCTCGGTTTCTCCAATTCTCGGTTTCTCCGTTTCTCCGTTTCTCGGTTTCTCCGATTCTCGGTTTCTCCGTTTCTCCGTTTCTCGGTTTCTCCGATTCTCGGTTTCTCCGTTTCTCCGTTTCTCCGTATCACCGTTTCTCCGTTTCTCGGATTCTCCGTTTCTCCGTCTCTCGGTTTCTCCGTTTCTCGGTTTCTCGGTTTCTCCGTTTCTCGGTTTCTCCGATTCTCGGTTTCCCCGTTTCTCCGTTTCTCGGTTTCTCCGTTTCTCCGTTTCTCGGTTTCTCCGTTTCTCCGTTTCTCCGTTTCTCCGTTTCTCCGTTTCCCCGTTTCTCCGTTTCTCGGTTTCCCCGTTTCTCCTTTTCTCGGTTTCTTCGATTCTCGGTTTCTCCGTTTCTCCGTTTCTCGGTTTCTCCGTTTCTCGGTTTCTCCGTTTCTCGGTTTTTCCGTTTCTCGGTTTCTCCGTTTCTCCGTTTCTCGGTTTCTCCGTTTCGCGGTTTCTCCGTTTCACGGTTTTTCCGTTGCTCCGTTTCTCGGTTTCTCCGTTTTTCCGTTTCTCCGTTTCTCCGTTTCTCGGTTTCCCCGTTTCTCCGTTTCTCGGTTTCTCGGTTTCTCCGTTTCTCGGTTTCTCCGTTTCTCCGTATCTCGGTTTCTCCGTTTCTCAGTTTCTCCTTTTCCGTTTCTCGGTTTCACCGATTCTCTTTTTCTCCGATTCTCGGTTTCTCCGTTTCTCGGTTTCTCCGTTTCTCCGTTTCTCGGTTTCTCCGTTTCTCCGTTTCTCGGTTTCCCCGTTTCTCCGTTTCTCGGTTTCTCCGTTTCTCGGTTTCTCCGATTCTCGGTTTCGCCGTTTCTCCGTTTCTCGGTTTCACCGATTCTCGGTTTCTCCGTTTCTCCGTTTCTCGGTTTCTCCGTTTCTCGGTTTTTCCGTTTCTCGGTTTCTCCGTTTCTCCGTTTCTCGGTTTCTCCGTTTCTCGGTTTCTCCGTTTCTCGGTTTTTCCGTTTCTCGGTTTCTCCGTTTCTCCGTTTCTCGGTTTCTCCGTTTCGCGGTTTATCCGTTTCACGGTTTTTCCGTTGCTCCGTTTCTCGGTTTCTCCGTTTTTCCGTTTCTCCGTTTCTCCGATTCTCGGTTTCTCCGTTTCTCCGTTTCTCGGTTTCTCCGTTTCTCCGTTTCTCGGTTTCCCCGTTTCTCCGTTTCTCAGTTTCCCCGTTTCTCCGTTTCTCGGTTTCTTCGATTCTCGGTTTCTCCGTTTCTCCGTTTCTCGGTTTCTCCGTTTCTCCGTTTCTCGGTTTCTCCGTTTCTCGGTTTCTCCGTTTCTCCGTTTCTCGGTTTCTCAGTTTCGCGGTTTCTCCGTTTCACGGTTTCTCCGTTTCTCCGTTTCGCGGTTTCTCCGTTTCTCCGTTTCTCCGTTTCTCCGTTTCTCGGTTTCTCCGATACTCGGTTTCTCCGTTTCTCGGTTTCTCCGATTCTCGGTTTCTCCGTTTCTCCGTTTCACGGTTTCTCCGTTTCTCGGTTTCTCCGTTTCTCCGTTTCTCGGTTTCTCCGTTTCGCGGTTTCTCCGTTTCACGGTTTCTCCGTTGCTCCGTTTCTCGGTTTCACCGTTTCTCCGTTTCTCCGTTTCTCCGTTTCTCGGTTTCCCCGTTTCTCCGTTTCTCGGTTTCTCCGTTTCTCGGTTTCTCCGATTCTCGGTTTCTCCGTTTCTCCGTTTCTCCGTTTCTCGGTTTCTCCGATTCTCGGTTCCTCCGTTTCTCCGTTTCTCCGTATCACCGTTTATCCGTTTCTCGGATTCTCCGTTTCTCCGTCTCTCGGTTTCTCCGTTTCTCGGTTTCTCCGTTCCTCCGTTTCTCGGTTTTTCCGTTTCTCCGTTTCTCCGTTTCACCGTTTTTTGTTCGTTTCTCCATTTATTTCTCCGATTCTCCGTTTCTTTCTTCGTTTCTCCGTTTCTTTCTTCGTTTCTTCGTTTCTTTCTTTGTTTCTCCGTTTCTTTCATCGTTTCTCCGTTTCTTTCTTCGTTCCTCCGTTTCTTTCTTCGATTTTCCGTATATTTCTTCGTTTCTCCATTTATTTCTCCGTTTCTCCGTTTCTTTGTTCGTTTCTCCATTTATTTCTCCGTGTCTTCGTTTCTTTGTTCGCTTCTCCGTTTCTTTGTTCGTTTCTCCGTTTCTTTGTTCGTTTCTCCGTTTCTTTGTTCGTTTCTCCGTTTCTTTATTCGTTTCTCCGTTTCTTCGTTTCTTTGTTCGTTTCTCCGTTTCTTTGTTCGTTTCTTCGTTTCTTTCTTCGTTTCTCCATTTCTTTCTTCGTTTCTCCGTTTCTTTCTTCGTTTCTCTATTTATTTCTCCATTTCTCCGTTTCTTTGTTCGTTTCTCCGTTTCTTTGTTCGTTGCTCCATTTATTTCACCGTGTCTTCGTTTCTTTGTTCGTTTCTCCATTTCTCTGTTCGTTTCTCCGTTAAGTACTTCGATTCTTTCTTCGTTTCTCCGTTTCTTTCTCCGTTTCACCGTTTCTTTCATCCTTTCTTCGTTTCTTTCATCGTTTCTCCGTTTCTTCCTTCGTTCCTCCGTTTCTTTCTTCGATTCTCCGTTTATTTTTTCGTTTCTCCATTTATTTCTCCGTTTCTTTGTTCGTTTCTCCGTTTCCTTGTTCATTTCTCCGTTTCTTTGTTCGTTTCTTTCTTCGTTTCTCCATTTCTTTCTTCGTTTCTCCGTTTCTTTTTTCGTTTCTCCATTTATTTCTCCGTTTCTCCGTTTGTTTGTTCGTTTCTCCGTTTCTATGTTCGTTTCTCCGTTTCTTTGTTCGTTGCTCCATTTATTTCACCGTGTCTTCGTTTCTTTGTTCGTTTCTCCATTTCTCTGTTCGTTTCTCCGTTAAGTACTTCGATTCTTTCTTCGTTTCTCCGTTTCTTTCTCCGTTTCACCGTTTCTTTCATCCTTTCTTCGTTTCTTTCATCGTTTCTCCGTTTCTTCCTTCGTTCCTCCGTTTCTTTCTTCGATTCTCCGTTTATTTTTTCGTTTCTCCATTTATTTCTCCGTTTCTTTGTTCGTTTCTCCGTTTCCTTGTTCATTTCTCCGTTTCTTTGTTCGTTTCTTTCTTCGTTTCTCCATTTCTTTCTTCGTTTCTCCGTTTCTTTTTTCGTTTCTCCATTTATTTCTCCGTTTCTCCGTTTGTTTGTTCGTTTCTCCGTTTCTATGTTCGTTTCTCCGTTTCTTTGTTCGTTGCTCCATTTATTTCACCGTGTCTTCGTTTCTTTGTTCGTTTCTCCATTTCTCTGTTCGTTTCTCCGTTAAGTTCTTCGTTTCTTCGTTTCTTTCTTCGTTTCTCCGTTTCTTTCTCCGTTTCACCGTTTCTTTCATCCTTTCTTCGTTTCTTTCATCGTTTCTCCGTTTCTTCCTTCGTTCCTCCGTTTCTTTCTTCGATTCTCCGTTTATTTTTTCGTTTCTCCATTTATTTCTCCGTTTCTTTGTTCGTTTCTCCGTTTCCTTGTTCATTTCTCCGTTTCTTTGTTCGTTTCTCCGTTTCTTTGTTCATTTCTCCGTTTCTTTGTTCGTTTCTCCGTTTCTTCGTTTCTTTGTTCGTTTCTCCGTTTCTTTGTTCGTTTCTTCGTTTCTTTCTTCGTTTCTCCATTTCTTTCTTCGTTTCTCCGTTTCTTTCTTCGTTTCTCCATTTATTTCTCCGTTTCTCCGTTTCTTTGCTCGTTTCTCCGTTTCTTTGTTCGTTTCTCCGCTCCTTTCTTCGTTTCTCCGTTTATTTCTTCGTTTTTCCATTTATTTCTCCGTTTTTCCGTTTCCTTCTTCGTTTCTCCGTTTCTTTCTTCGTTTCTCCATTTCTTTGTCCGTTTCCCCATTTATTTCTCCGTTTCGCCGTTTCTTTCTTCGTTTCTCCGTTTCTTTGTTCGTTTCTCCGTTTCTTTCATCGTTTCTCCGTTTCTTTGTTCGTTTCTCCGTTTCTTGGTTTGTTTCTCAGTTTCTTTCTTCGTTTCTCCGTTTCTTCCTTCGTTTCTCCGTTTATTTCTTCGTTTCTCCATTTATTTCTCCGTTTCTCGGTTTCTTTCTTCGTTTCTCCGTTTCTTTGTTCGTGTCTCCGTTTCTGTCTTCGTTTCTCTGTTTCTTTCTTCGTTTCTCCGTTTCTTTGTTCGTTTCTCCGTTTCTTTCTCCGTTTCTCGGTTTATTTCTTCGTTTCTCCATTTATTTCTCAGTTTCTACGTTTCTTTCTTCGTTTCTCCGTTTCTTTCTTCGTTTTTCCGTTTCTTTCTTCGTATCTCCGTCTCTTTCTGCGTTTCTCGGTTTATTTCTTCGTTCCTCCGTTTCTTTCTTCGTTTCTTCGCTTCTTTCTTCGCTTCTTTCTTCGTTTCTCAGTTTCTTTCTTCGTTTTTCCGTTTCTTTCTTCGTTTCTCCGTTTCATTGTTTGTTTCTCAGTTTGTTTCTCCGTTTCTCGGTTTATTTCTTCGTTTCTCCATTAATTTCTCCGATTCTCCGTTTCTTCGTTTCTTTCTTCGTTACTACGTTTCTTTCTTCGTTTCTCCGTTTCGTTCTTCGTTTCTCCGTTTCTTTCTTCGTTTCTCCGTTTCTTTCTTCGTTTCTCCGTTTATTTCTTCGTTTCTCCATTGATTTCTCTGATTCTCCGTTTCTTTCTTCGTTTCTCAGTTTCTTTCTTCGTTTCTCCGTTTCTTTCTTCGTTTCTCCGTTTCTCCCTTCGTTTCTCCGTTTCTTCCTTCGTTTCTTCGTTTCTCCGTTTCTCCGTTTCTCTGTTTCTCCGTTTCTCCGTTTCTCCGTTTCTCCGTTCTTCCGTTTCTCCGTTTCTCCGTTTCGATTAAATGATTATAATAGTTATAATTTCTATTATAAATCATTTGAGCTATAGTTAAATTATACTCTAATGCTCTAAATACATATTTAATATATTTTTTAATCTCTTTAGCCTCCAGAAGAATTTTATTTATACTATTTACTGTATATAATAATTTACACAGGATCGGAAATAAATCTAATTATTTATTTATGATAATTATTTTTTATTCACTTATTTTACCAAAAATTTCGATTCTTCATGTATTAATCAAATGTTAAATTGATATATCTCATAGACAGTTATTACTTTCCATGTTTTAAAACTTTAAGAAACGTCTCTTTACTTTGAAGTTCGATCAAAATTAATTGCTAGAGGCGAATCAATCATTTTTAATACATAAATAAGGTGCACATTGTTCGATCAATATAGGGAACATGCGTAAATGTTAATAACAATCGCTGAAATGAACAAACATTCACTGAAACCGTTCGCCTTCGCAGACTTCGCTATATCTTGACATTTATTTATCATAATTATTAACAACCGTCGTTGGACCGTAGATTAAACAATTTTTGACAATGTTTCGGTATAAAAAGCCATCAATTTCTTGAAATATTTGGTTAGATCGAACAAATACGATCGAAGAAGCCGTGGGATAAAATAAATGAATATTTCTCTACATATCGGAATTATAGTTTGTATGTATGCAAATATATTCTGAACCCGCAATTACAAATCCCTTTAACGTGGTAATTACATGGGTTGCCATCTATTGGAGAAAGGGTTAAACTACACCTAAGGGGTGAAAACACCTGGCGGAGAAACGCTCAAGTTTGTCGAGGAATTGTTCTAATTTCCACAAATAGATGGCGCGACAAGTACAATTTACCGACATTAGAGATAAGTATTTCCATTTGTATGATATTCCCTACCGTGCGATAAAATAAATAAATTCTTTTGTACAAACTTTTGTATGTTTCATCTTTCGAATAAATGTAAAATTAAACCTTCCACGGTAAATTTTATTCTTGAATTTATTAATGTTTCTAGGACGATTTATTTCAGTATAAAGTGTGCTATAGGTGGGAAATTTGTGTACATAATAATTATTGAGTATAAAATACTTTTTCTTTTGTAAGATGTTAATATATTAAATAAGTAAGAAGAGTTAATCTTTATTGTTTTAAATATAAAAATTAAAATTAAAGAAATTATTGAACATAAAATGAAATATCTTAAAAATGTATTTTTGATAATTATTAATAAAACAACTATAATAGATGTTTGTATAACAGATGAATATCCTATAATTATTATGATTGATTTTTTTGTTTAAGCAAATGATAGGGGCAATAATTACATTAATTAGGCAAATAAAATAAATTTCATTAATAAATTTTAATATGAGTTCTATAATAATTATAGGGATTAATTTTATTAAAGTTATCATAAAGAATAGATTAATTCAATTTAATGAATAAATTAAAGAAATGAATCGAACATTTAAAGAGAACATCCCAATTTTTAAGATAAGTGAAAAAAAGTAATTATTATAAATAAATAATTAGATTTGTTTCCGATTCTGTGTAAATTATTATATATAGTAAATAGTATAAATGAAATTCTTCTGGAGGCTAAAGTGGTTAAAAAATATATTAAATATGTATTTAGAGTATTAGTGTCTAATTCAACTATAGATCAAATGATTTATAATAGAAATTATAAATTTTATAATCATTCAATCAAAACGGAGAAACGGAGAAACGGAGAAACGATGAAACGAACAGAGAAGCGGAGAAACGAAGAAAGAAACGGAGAAACGAAGAAAGAAACGGAGAAACGAAGAAAGAAACGGAGAAACGGAGAAATAAATGGAGAAACGAAGAAATAAACGGAGAAACGAAGAAAGAAACGGAGAAACGAAGAAAGAAACGGAGAAACGAAGAAAGAAACGGAGTAACGAAGAAAGAAACGAAGAAAGAAACGGAGAATCGGAGAAATAAATGGAGAAACGAAGGAATAAACCGAGAAACGGAGAAAGAAACGGAGAAACGTAGAAAGAAACGGAGAAACGAACAAAGAAACGGAGAAACGAAGAAACAAACGGAGAAACGTAGAAATAAATGGTGAACCGAAGAAATAAACGGAGAAACGAAGAAGGAAACGGAGAAGTGAACAAAGAAACTGAGAAACGAACAAAGAAACGCAGAAACGAACAAAGAAACGGAGAAACGGAGAAATAAATGGAGAAACGAAGAACTAAACGGAGAAACGTAGAAAGAAACGGAGAAACGAACAAAGAAACGGAGAAACGAAGAAAGAAACGGAGAAACGGAGAAATAAATGGAGAACCGAAGAAATAAACGGAGAAAAGAAGAAGGAAACGGAGAAGCGAACAAAGAAACTGAGAAACGGACAAAGAAACGCAGAAACGAAGAATGAAACGGAGAAACGAAGAAATAAACGGAAAAATGAAGAAAGAAACGGAGAAACAAAGAAAGAAACGGAGAAACGAAGAAAGAAACGGAGAAACAAAGAAAGAAACGGAGAAACGAAGAAAGAAACGCAGAAACGGAGAAAGAAACGGAGGAACGAAGAAAGAAAAGGAGAAACGGAGAAATAAATGGAGAAACGAAGAAATAAACGGAGAAACGAAGAAGGAAATGGAGAAACGAAGAAAGGAACGAAGAAACGAACAAAGAAACGGAGAAACGAACAAAGAAACGGAGAAACGAACAAAAAAACGGAGAAACGATGAAAGAAACGGAGAAACGAAGAAGGAAACGGAGAAGCGAACAAAGAAACTGAGAAACGAACAAAGAAACGCAGAAACGAAGAATGAAACGGAGAAACGAAGAAATAAACGGAGAAATGAAGAAAGAAACGGAAGAACAAAGAAAGAAACGGAGAAACGAAGAAAGAAACGGAGAAACGAAGAAAGAAACGGAGAAACGAAGAAAGAAACGGAGAAACAAAGAAAGAAACGGAGAAACGAAGAAAGAAACGGAGGAACGAAGAAAGAAAAGGAGAAACGAAGAAAGAAACGGAGGAACGAAGAAAGAAAAGGAGAAACGGAGAAATAAATGGAGAAACGAAGAAATAAACGGAGAAACGAAGAAGGAAATGGAGAAACGAAGAAATGAACGAAGAAACGAACAAAGAAACGGAGAAACGAACAAAGAAACGGAGAAACGAACAAAGAAACGGAGAAACGATGAAAGAAACGGAGAAACGAAGAAAGAAACGTAGAAACGAAGAAAGAAACCGAGAAACGGAGAAAGAAACGGAGAAACGAACAAAGAAACGGAGAAACGAAGTAAGAAACGGAGAAACGAACAAAGAAACGGAGAAACGAACAAAGAAACGGAGAAACGAACAATGAAACGGAGAAACGGAGAAATAAATGGAGAAACGAAGAAATAAATGGAGAAACGAAGAAGGAAACGGAGAACGAAGAAAGAAACGGACAAACGAAGAAAGAAACGGCGTAACGAAGAAAAAAACGAAGAAACGAAGAAAGAAACGGAGAATCGGAGAAAGAAACGGAGAAACGAAGAAAGAAACGGAGAAACGAAGAAAGAGACGGAGTAACGAAGAAAGAAACGAAGAAACGAAGAAAGAACCGGAGATACGGAGAAATAAATGGAGAAACGAAGAAATAAACCGAGAAACGGAGAAAGAAACGGAGAAACGAACAAAGAAACGGAGAAACGAAGAAAGAAACGGAGAAACGAAGAAAGAAACGGAGAAACGAAGAAAGAAACGGAGAAACAAAGAAAGAAACGGAGAAACGAAGAAAGAAACGGAGGAACGAAGAAAGAAAAGGAGAAACGAAGAAAGAAACGGAGGAACGAAGAAAGAAACCGAGAAACAAAGAAAGAAACGAAGAAACGAAGGAAGAAACGGAGAAACGAAGAAAGAAAGGGATAATCGGAGAAATAAATGGAGAAACGAACAAAAAACGGTGAAACGGAGAAACGGAGACGCGGAGAAACCGAGGGACGGAGAAACGGAAAAACCGAGAATCGGAGAAACGGAGAAGCGGAGAGACGGAGAAACGGAGAAACGGAGAAACAGAGAAACCGAGAAACCGAGAAACGGAGAAACGGAGAAACGGAGAAACGGAGAAACGGAGAAACGGAGAAACGGAGAAACGGAGAAACGGAGAAACGGAGAAACGGAGAAACGGAGAAACGTAGAAACGGAGAAATAAATGGAGAAACGAAGAAATAAACGGAGATACGAAGAAAGAAACGGAGAAACGAAGAAAGAAACGGAGAAACGAAGAAAGATACGGGCAAACGAAGACAGAAACGGAGAAACGAAGAAAGAAACGGAGAAACGAAGAAAGAAACGGAGAAACGAAGAAAGAAACGGAGAAACGAAGAAAGAAACGGAGAAACGAAGAAAGAAACGGAGAAACGGAGAAAGAAACGGAGGAACGAAGAAAGAAAAGGAGAAACGGAGAAATAAATGGAGAAACGAAGAAATAAACGGAGAAACGAAGAAGGAAATGGAGAAACGAAGAAAGGAACGAAGAAACGAACAAAGAAACGGAGAAACGAACAAAGAAACGGAGAAACGAACAAAAAAACGGAGAAACGATGAAAGAAACGGAGAAACGAAGAAGGAAACGGAGAAGCGAACAAAGAAACTGAGAAACGAACAAAGAAACGCAGAAACGAAGAATGAAACGGAGAAACGAAGAAATAAACGGAGAAATGAAGAAAGAAACGGAAGAACAAAGAAAGAAACGGAGAAACGAAGAAAGAAACGGAGAAACGAAGAAAGAAACGGAGAAACGAAGAAAGAAACGGAGAAACAAAGAAAGAAACGGAGAAACGAAGAAAGAAACGGAGGAACGAAGAAAGAAAAGGAGAAACGAAGAAAGAAACGGAGGAACGAAGAAAGAAAAGGAGAAACGGAGATATAAATGGAGAAACGAAGAAATAAACGGAGAAACGAAGAAGGAAATGGAGAAACGAAGAAAGGAACGAAGAAACGAACAAAGAAACGGAGAAACGAACAAAGAAACGGAGAAACGAACAAAGAAACGGAGAAACGATGAAAGAAACGGAGAAACGAAGAAAGAAACGTAGAAACGAAGAAAGAAACCGAGAAACGGAGAAAGAAACGGAGAAACGAACAAAGAAACGGAGAAACGAAGTAAGAAACGGAGAAACGAACAAAGAAACGGAGAAACGAACAAAGAAACGGAGAAACGAACAAAGAAACGGAGAAACGGAGAAATAAACGGAGAAACGAAGAAATAAACCGAGAAACGGAGAAAGAAACGGAGAAACGAACAAAGAAACGGAGAAACGAAGAAAGAAACGGAGAAACGAAGAAATAAACCGAGAAACGGAGAAAGAAACGCAGAAACGAACAAAGAAACGGAGAAACGAAGAAAGAAACGGAGAAACGAAGAAACAAACGGAGAAACGAAGAAAGAAACGGAGAAACGTAGAAAGAAACGGAGAAACGAAGAAAGAAACGGAGAAACGAAGAAAGAAACGGAGAAACGAACAAAGAAACGAAGAAACGATGAAAGAAACCGAGAAACAAAGAAAGAAACGAAGAAACGAAGGAAGAAACGGAGAAACGAAGAAAGAAAGGGATAATCGGAGAAATAAATGGAGAAACGAACAAAAAACGGTGAAACGGAGAAACGGAGACGCGGAGAAACCGAGAGACGGAGAAACGGAAAAACCGAGAATCGGAGAAACGGAGAAACGGAGAAGCGGAGAGACGGAGAAACGGAGAAACGGAGAAACAGAGAAACCGAGAAACGGAGAAACGGAGAAACAGAGAAACCGAGAAACCGAGAAACGGAGAAACGGAGAAACGGAGAAACGGAGAAACGGAGAAACGGAGAAACGGAGAAACGGAGAAACGGAGAAACGGAGAAACGGCGAAACGAAGAAAGAAACGGAGAAACGAAGAAAGAAACGGAGAAACGGAGAAATAAATGGAGAAACGAAGAAATAAACGGAGATACGAAGAAAGAAACGGAGAAACGAAGAAAGAAACGGAGAAACGAAGAAAGAAACGGGCAAACGAAGACAGAAACGGAGAAACGAAGAAAGAAACGGAGAAACGGAGAAATAAATGGAGAAACGAAGAAATAAACGGAGAAACGAAGAAAGAAACGGAGAAACGAAGAAAGAAACGGAGAAACGAAGAAAGAAACGGAGTAACGACGAAAGAAACGAAGAAAGAAACGGAGAATCGGAGAAATAAATGGAGAAACGAAGGAATAAACCGAGAAACGGAGAAAGAAACGGAGAAACGTAGAAAGAAACGGAGAAACGAACAAAGAAACGGAGAAACGAAGAAAGAAACGGAGAAACGTAGAAATAAATGGTGAACCGAAGAAATAAACGGAGAAACGAAGAACGAAACGGAGAAGCGAACAAAGAAACTGAGAAACGAACAAAGAAACGCAGAAACGAACAAAGAAACGGAGAAACGGAGAAATAAATGGAGAAACGAAGAACTAAACGGAGAAACGTAGAAAGAAACGGAGAAACGAACAAAGAAACGGAGAAACGAAGAAAGAAACGGAGAAACGGAGAAATAAATGGAGAACCGAAGAAATAAACGGAGAAAAGAAGAAGGAAACGGAGAAGCGAACAAAGAAACTGAGAAACGGACAAAGAAACGCAGAAACGAAGAATGAAACGGAGAAACGAAGAAATAAACGGAAAAATGAAGAAAGAAACGGAGAAACAAAGAAAGAAACGGAGAAACGAAGAAAGAAACGGAGAAACGAAGAAAGAAACGGAGAAACGAAGAAAGAAACGGAGAAACGAAGAAAGAAACGGAGAAACGGAGAAAGAAACGGAGGAACGAAGAAAGAAGAGGAGAAACGGAGAAATAAATGGAGAAACGAAGAAATAAACGGAGAAACGAAGAAGGAAATGGAGAAACGAAGAAAGGAACGAAGAAACGAACAAAGAAACGGAGAAACGAACAAAGAAACGGAGAAACGAACAAAAAAACGGAGAAACGATGAAAGAAACGGAGAAACGAAGAAGGAAACGGAGAAGCGAACAAAGAAACTGAGAAACGAGCAAAGAAACGCAGAAACGAAGAATGAAACGGAGAAACGAAGAAATAAACGGAGAAATGAAGAAAGAAACGGAAGAACAAAGAAAGAAACGGAGAAACGAAGAATGAAACGGAGAAACGAAGAAAGAAACGGAGAAACGAAGAAAGAAACGGAGAAACAAAGAAAGAAACGGAGAAACGAAGAAAGAAACGGAGGAACGAAGAAAGAAAAGGAGAAACGAAGAAAGAAACGGAGGAACGAAGAAAGAAAAGGAGAAACGGAGATATAAATGGAGAAACGAAGAAATAAACGGAGAAACGAAGAAGGAAATGGAGAAACGAAGAAAGGAACGAAGAAACGAACAAAGAAACGGAGAAACGAACAAAGAAACGGAGAAACGAACAAAGAAACGGAGAAACGATGAAAGAAACGGAGAAACGAAGAAAGAAACGTAGAAACGAAGAAAGAAACCGAGAAACGGAGAAAGAAACGGAGAAACGAACAAAGAAACGGAGAAACGAAGTAAGAAACGGAGAAACGAACAAAGAAACGGAGAAACGAACAAAGAAACGGAGAAACGAACAAAGAAACGGAGAAACGGAGAAATAAATGGAGAAACGAAGAAATAAATGGAGAAACGAAGAAGGAAACGGAGAACGAAGAAAGAAACGGACAAACGAAGAAAGAAAC
Source organism: Ptiloglossa arizonensis (assembly GCF_051014685.1). Classification (NCBI taxonomy): domain Eukaryota; kingdom Metazoa; phylum Arthropoda; class Insecta; order Hymenoptera; family Colletidae; genus Ptiloglossa; species Ptiloglossa arizonensis. Next base: position 3,670,052 of record NC_135051.1, on the reverse strand, counting down.
GGCGTAACGAAGAAAAAAACGAAGAAACGAAGAAAGAAACGGAGAATCGGAGAAAGAAACGGAGAAACGAAGAAAGAAACGGAGAAACGAAGAAAGAGACGGAGTAACGAAGAAAGAAACGAAGAAACGAAGAAAGAACCGGAGATACGGAGAAATAAATGGAGAAACGAAGAAATAAACCGAGAAACGGAGAAAGAAACGGAGAAACGAACAAAGAAACGGAGAAACGAAGAAAGAAACGGAGAAACGAAGAAATAAACCGAGAAACGGAGAAAGAAACGCAGAAACGAAGAAAGAAACGGAGAAACGAAGAAAGAAACGGAGAAACGAAGAAAGAAACGGAGAAACGAAGAAAGAAACGGAGAAACGTAGAAAGAAACGGAGAAACGAAGAAAGAAACGGAGAAACGAAGAAAAAAACGGAGAAACGAACAAAGAAACGAAGAAACGATGAAAGAAACCGAGAAACAAAGAAAGAAACGAAGAAACGAAGGAAGAAACGGAGAAACGAAGAAAGAAAGGGATAATCGGAGAAATAAATGGAGAAACGAACAAAAAACGGTGAAACGGAGAAACGGAGACGCGGAGAAACCGAGGGACGGAGAAACGGAAAAACCGAGAATCGGAGAAACGGAGAAACGGAGAGACGGAGAAACGGAGAAACGGAGAAACAGAGAAACCGAGAAACCGAGAAACGGAGAAACGGAGAAACGGAGAAACGGAGAAACGGAGAAACGGAGAAACGGAGAAACGGAGAAACGGAGAAACGGAGAAACGGAGAAACGGAGAAACGGAGAAACGGAGAAATAAATGGAGAAACGAAGAAATAAACGGAGATACGAAGAAAGAAACGGAGAAACGAAGAAAGAAACGGAGAAACGAAGAAAGATACGGGCAAACGAAGACAGAAACGGAGAAACGAAGAAAGAAACGGAGAAACGAAGAAAGAAACGGAGAAACGACGAAAGAAACGGAGAAACGAAGAAAGAAACGGAGAAACGAAGAAAGAAACGGAGAAACGGAGAAAGAAACGGAGGAACGAAGAAAGAAAAGGAGAAACGGAGAAATAAATGGAGAAACGAAGAAATAAACGGAGAAACGAAGAAGGAAATGGAGAAACGAAGAAAGGAACGAAGAAACGAACAAAGAAACGGAGAAACGAACAAAGAAACGGAGAAACGAACAAAAAAACGGAGAAACGATGAAAGAAACGGAGAAACGAAGAAGGAAACGGAGAAGCGAACAAAGAAACTGAGAAACGAACAAAGAAACGCAGAAACGAAGAATGAAACGGAGAAACGAAGAAATAAACGGAGAAATGAAGAAAGAAACGGAAGAACAAAGAAAGAAACGGAGAAACGAAGAAAGAAACGGAGAAACGAAGAAAGAAACGGAGAAACGAAGAAAGAAACGGAGAAACAAAGAAAGAAACGGAGAAACGAAGAAAGAAACGGAGGAACGAAGAAAGAAAAGGAGAAACGAAGAAAGAAACGGAGGAACGAAGAAAGAAAAGGAGAAACGGAGATATAAATGGAGAAACGAAGAAATAAACGGAGAAACGAAGAAGGAAATGGAGAAACGAAGAAAGGAACGAAGAAACGAACAAAGAAACGGAGAAACGAACAAAGAAACGGAGAAACGAACAAAGAAACGGAGAAACGATGAAAGAAACGGAGAAACGAAGAAAGAAACGTAGAAACGAAGAAAGAAACCGAGAAACGGAGAAAGAAACGGAGAAACGAACAAAGAAACGGAGAAACGAAGTAAGAAACGGAGAAACGAACAAAGAAACGGAGAAACGAACAAAGAAACGGAGAAACGAACAAAGAAACGGAGAAACGGAGAAATAAATGGAGAAACGAAGAAATAAATGGAGAAACGAAGAAGGAAACGGAGAACGAAGAAAGAAACGGACAAACGAAGAAAGAAACGGCGTAACGAAGAAAAAAACGAAGAAACGAAGAAAGAAACGGAGAATCGGAGAAAGAAACGGAGAAACGAAGAAAGAAACGGAGAAACGAAGAAAGAGACGGAGTAACGAAGAAAGAAACGAAGAAACGAAGAAAGAACCGGAGATACGGAGAAATAAATGGAGAAACGAAGAAATAAACCGAGAAACGGAGAAAGAAACGGAGAAACGAACAAAGAAACGGAGAAACGAAGAAAGAAACGGAGAAACGAAGAAATAAACCGAGAAACGGAGAAAGAAACGCAGAAACGAACAAAGAAACGGAGAAACGAAGAAAGAAACGGAGAAACGAAGAAAGAAACGGAGAAACGAAGAAAGAAACGGAGAAACGTAGAAAGAAACGGAGAAACGAAGAAAGAAACGGAGAAACGAAGAAAGAAACGGAGAAACGAACAAAGAAACGAAGAAACGATGAAAGAAACCGAGAAACAAAGAAAGAAACGAAGAAACGAAGGAAGAAACGGAGAAACGAAGAAAGAAAGGGATAATCGGAGAAATAAATGGAGAAACGAACAAAAAACGGTGAAACGGAGAAACGGAGACGCGGAGAAACCGAGAGACGGAGAAACGGAAAAACCGAGAATCGGAGAAACGGAGAAACGGAGAGACGGAGAAACGGAGAAACGGAGAAACAGAGAAACCGAGAAACCGAGAAACGGAGAAACGGAGAAACGGAGAAACGGAGAAACGGAGAAACGGAGAAACGGAGAAACGGAGAAACGGAGAAACGGAGAAACGGAGAAACGGAGAAACGGAGAAACGGAGAAACGGAGAAACGGAGAAATAAATGGAGAAACGAAGAAATAAACGGAGATACGAAGAAAGAAACGGAGAAACGAAGAAAGAAACGGAGAAACGAAGAAAGATACGGGCAAACGAAGACAGAAACGGAGAAACGAAGAAAGAAACGGAGAAACGAAGAAAGAAACGGAGAAACGAAGAAAGAAACGGAGAAACGAAGAAAGAAACGGAGAAACGGAGAAATAAATGCAGAAACGAAGAAATAAACGGAGAAACGAAGGAAGAAACGGGGAAACGAAGAAAGAAACGGAGTAACGAAGAAAGAAACGAAGAAACGAAGAAAGAAACGGAGAAACGAAGAAATAAACCGAGAAACGGAGAAAGAAACGGAGAAACGAACAAAGAAACGGAGAAACGAACAAGGAAACGGAGAAACGAACAAAGAAACGGAGAAACGGAGAAATAAATGGAGAAACGAAGAAATAAACCGAGAAACGGGGAAAGAAACGGAGGAACGAACAAAGAAACGGGCAAACGAAGACAGAAACGGAGAAACGAAGAAAGAAACGGAGTAACGAAGAAAGAAACGGAGAAACGAACAAAGAAACAGAGAACCGAAGAAAGAAACGGAGAAACGGAGAAAGAAACAGAGTAACGAAGAAAGAAACGAAGAAAGAAACGGAGAAACGGTGAAATAAATGGAGAAACGAAGAAATAAACCGAGAAACGGAGAAAGAAACGGAGAAACGAACAAAGAAACGGAGAAACGAAGAAAGAAACGGAGAAACGAACAAAGAAACGGAGAAACGAAGAAAGAAACGGGAAACGAAGAAAGAAACGGAAAAACGAAGAAAGAAACGGAGAAACGAACAAAGAAACGGAGAAACGAACAAAGAAACGGAGAAACGAACAAAGAAACGAAAGAACGATGAAAGAAACGGAGAAACAAAGAAAGAAACGGAGAAACGAAGAAAGAAACGGAGAAACGAAGAAAGAAACGGAGAAACGAAGAAAGAAACGGAGTAACGAAGAAAGAAACGAAGAAACGAAGAAAGAAACGGAGAATCGGAGAAATAAATGGAGAAACGAAGAAATAAACCGAGAAACGGGGAAAGAAACGGAGGAACGAACAAAGAAACGGAGAAACGAAGAAAGAAACGGAGAAACGAACAAAGAAACGGAGAAACGAAGAAAGAAACGGAGAAACGGAGATATAAATGGAGAAACGAAGAAATAAACGGAGAAACGAAGAAGGAAACGGAGAAACGAAGAAAGAAACGGAGAATCGAAGAAAGAAACGGTGTAACGAAGAAAGAAACGAAGAAACGGAGAAAGAAACGGAGAAACGAACAAAGAAAAGGAGAAACGAACAAAGATACGGAGAAACGAAGAAAGAAGCGGAGAAACGAAGAAAGAATCGGAGAAACGAAGAAAGAAGCGGGAAACGAAGAAAGAAACGGAGAAACGAAGAAAGAAACGAAGAAGGAAACGGAGAAACGAAGAAAGAAACAGAGAAACGAACAAAGAAACGAAGAAACGGAGAAACGAACAACGAAACGGAGAAACGAACAAAGAAACGGAGAAACGAACAAAGAAACGGAGAAACGAACAAAGAAACGGAGACACGAAGAAAGAAACGGAGCAACGAAGAAAGAAACGGGGAAACGAAGAAAGAAACGGAGTAACGAAGAAAGAAACGAAGAAACGAAGAAAGAAACGGAGTAACGATGAAAGAAACGAAGAAACGATGAAAGAAACGGAGAAACGGACAAAGAAACGAAGAAAGAAACGGAGAAACGAACAAAGAGACGAAGAAAGAAACGGAGAAACGAACAAAGAAACGATGACACGGAGAAATAAATGGAGAAACGAAGAAAGAAACGGAGAAACGATGAAAGAAACGGACAAACAAAGAAAGAAACGGAGTAACGAAGAATGAAAAGAAGAAACGAAGGAAGAAACGGAGAAACGGAGAAATAAATGGAGAAACGAAGAAATAAACGGAGAAACGAAGAAAGAAACAGAGAAACAAAGAAAGAAACGGAGAAACGAACAAAGAAACGGAGAAACGAACAAAGAAACGGAGAAACGTTTCTCCGTTTCTCGGTTTCTCCGTTTCTCCGTTTCTCCGTTTCTCCGTTTCTTCGTTTCTCCGTTTCACCGTTTCTCCGTTTCTCGGTTTCCCCGTTTCTCCGTTTCTCGGTTTCTCCGTTTCTCGGTTTCTCCGTTTCTCGGTTTCTCCGTTTCTCGGTTTCTCCGTTTCTCGGTTTCTCCGATTCTCGGTTACTCCGTTGCTCCGTTTTTCCTTTTCTCCGTTTGTCTGTTTCTCCGTTTCTCCGTTTCTCCGTTTCTCCGTTTCTCCGTTTCTCCGTTTCTCGGTTTCTCGGTTTCTCTGTTTCTCCGTTTCTCCGTTTCTCCGTTTCTCGGTTTATCCGTTTCTCCGTTTCTCCGTTTCTCCGTTTCTTGGTTTCTCCGTTTCACCGTTTTTTGTTCGTTTCTCCATTTATTTCTCCGATTCTCCGTTTCATTCTTCGATTCTCCGTTTCTTTTTTCGTTTCTTCGGTTCTTTCTGCGATTCTCCGTTTATTTCTTCGTTTCTCCATTTATTTCTCCGTTTCTCCGTTTGTTTATTCGTTTCTCCGTTTATTTCTTCGTTTTTCCATTTATTTCTCCGTTTCTCCGTTTCTTTCTTCGTTACTCCGTTTCTTTCTTCGTTTCTCTGTTTCTTTCTTCGTTTCTTTCTTCGTTTCTCTGTTTCTTTCTTCGTTTCTGCGTTTCTTTCTTCGTTTCTTTCTTCGTATCTCCATTTATTTGTTCGTTTCTCCGTTTCTTCGTTCCTTTCTTCGTTTCTCTATTTCTTTCTTCGTTTCTCCGTTTCTTTCTTCGTTTCTTTCTTCGTTTCTCCGTTTCTTTCTTCGTTTCTCCGTTCTTTTCTCCGTTTCTCGGTTTATTTCTTCGATTCTCCATTTATTTCTCCGATTCTCCGTTTCTTTCTTCGTTTCTCGTTTCTTTTTTCGTTACTCCGTTTCTTTCTTCGTTTCTCGGTTTCTTTGTTCGTCTCTCCGTTACTTTAATCGTTTCTTCGTTTCTTTCTTCGTTACTCCGTTTCTTTCTTCGTTTCTCCGTTTCTTTGTTCGTTTCTCCGTTTCTTTCTTCGTTTCTTCGTTTCTTTCTTCGTTACTCTGTTTCTTTCTTCGTTCCTCCGTTTCTTTCTTCGTTTATCCGTTTATTTCTTCGTATCTTCATTTATTTCTCCGATTCTCCGTTTCTTTCTTCGTTTCTTCGTTTCTTTCTTCGTTACTCCGTTTCTTTCTTCGTTACTCCGTTTCTTTCTTCGTTTCTCCGTTTCTTTCTTCGTTTCTTTCTTCGTATCTCCGTTTATTTGTTCGTTTCTCCGTTTCTTCGTTCCTTTCTTCGTTTCTCCATTTCTTTCTTCGTTTCTCCGTTTCTTTGTTCGTTTCTCCGTTTCTTTGTTCGTTTCTCCGTTTCTTTGTTCGTTTCTCCGTTTCTTTGTTCGCTTCTCCGTTTCTTTGTTAGTTTCTCCGTTTCTTTGTTCGTTTCTCCGTTTCTTTCTTCGTTTCTCCATTTTTTTGTTCGTTTCTCCGTTTCTTTCTTCGTTTCTTCGTTTCTTTCTTCGTTACTCCGTTTCTTTCTTCGTTTCTCCGTTTCTTTCTTCGTTTCTTTCTTCGTATCTCCGTTTACTTGTTCGTTTCTCCGTTTCTTCGTTCCTTTCTTCGTTTCTCCATTTCTTTCTTCGTTTCTCCGTTTCTTTGTTCGTTTCTCCGTTTCATTCTTCGTTTCTCCGTTCCTTTGTTCGTTTCTCCGTTTCTTTCTTCGTTTCTTCGTTTCTTTCTTCGTTTCTCCGTTTCTTTCTTCGTTTCTCTTTTTCTTTCTTCGTTTCTCCGTTTCTTTCTTCGTTTCTCCGTTTCTGTCTTAGTTTCTCCGTTTCTTTCTTCGTTTGTTTGATTATTTCTTCGTATCTTCATTTATTTCTCCGTTTCTCCGTTTATTTCTTCGTTTCTCCATTTATTTCTTCGTTTCTCCGTTTCTTTCGTCGTTTCTCCGTTTCTTCCTTCGTTCCTTCGTTTCTCCGTTTCCCCGTTCCTCCGTTTCTCCGTTTCTCCGTTTCTCCGTTTCGATTAAATGATTATAATAGTTATAATTTCTATTATAAATCATTTGAGCTATAGTTAAACTATACACTAATACTCTAAATACATATTTAATAAATTTTTTAATCTCTTTAGCCTCCAGAAGAATTTTATTTATACTATTTACTGTATATAATAATTTACCCAGAATCGGAAATAAATCTAATTATTTCTTTATAATAATTATTTTTTATTCACTTATTTTACCAAAAATTTCGATTCTTCATGTATTAATCAAATGTTAAATTGATTTATCTCATAGACAATTATTACTTTCCATGTTTTAAAACTTTAAGAAACATCTCAGTACTTTGAAGTTCGATCAAAATCAATTGCTAAAGGCGAATCAATCATTTTTAATTCATAAATAAGATGCACATTGTTCGATCAATACAGGGAACATGCGTAAATGTTAATAACAATCGCTGAAATGAACAAACATTCACTGAAACCGTTCACCTTCGCAGACTTCGCAATATCCTGACATTTATTTATCATAGTTATTAACAACCGTCGTTGGACCGTAGATTAAACAATTTTTGACAATGTTTCGGTATAAAAAGTCATCAATTTCTTGCAATATTTGGTTAGATCGAACAAATACGATCGAAGAAGCCGTGGGATAAAACAAATGAATATTTCTCTACATATCGGAATTATAGTTTGTATGTATGCTAATATTCTGACCCCGCAATTACAAATCCTTGTAACGTGGTAATTACATGCGTTCCCATCTATTGGAGAAAGGGTTAAACTACACTTAAGGGGTGAAAGCACCTGGCGGAGAAACGCTCAAGTTTGCCGAAGAATTGTTCTAATTTCCACAAATAGTTGGCGCGACAAATACAATTTACCGACATTAGAGATAAGTATTTCCATTTGTATGATATTCCCTACCGTGCTATAAAATAAATAAATACTTTTGTACAAACTTTTGTGTTTCATCTTTCGAATCAATGGAAAATTAAACCTTCCACAGTAAATTTTATTCTTGAATTTATTAATGTTTCTAGGACAGTTTATTTCAGTATAAAGTGTGCTATAGGTGGGAAATTTGTGTACATAATAATTATTGAGTATAAAATAATTTTTCTTTTATAAGAGGTTAATATATTAAATAAGGAAGAAGAGTTAATCTTTATTATTTTAAATATAAAAATTAGAATTAAAGAAATTATTGAATATAAAATGAAATATGTTAAAAATGTATTTTTGTTAATTATTAATAAAATAACTATAATAGATGTTTGTATAACAGATGAATATCCTATAATTATTATGATTGATTTTTTTGTTTAAGCAAATGATAGGGACAATAATTACATTAATGAAGGAAATCAAATAAATTTCATTATTAAATTTTAATATGAGTTCGATAAAAATTATAGGGATTAATTTTATTCATGTTATTCTAAAGAATAGATTAATTCAATTTAATGAATAAATTAAAGAAATGAATCGGACATTTAAAGAGTACATCCCAATTTTTAAGATAAGTGAAAAGAAAAAAATTATTATAAATAAATAATTAGATTTATTTCCGATTCTGTGTAAATTATTATATATAGTAAGTAGTATAAATAAAATTCTTCTGGAGGCTAAAGAGATTAAAATATATATTAAATATGTATTTAGAGCATTAGTGTCTAATTTAACTATAGATCAAATGATTTATAATAGAAATTATAAATATTATAATCATTTAATCGAAACGGAGAAACGAAGAAACGATGAAACGATGGAAGAAATGGAGAAACGAAGAAAGAAACGGAGAAACGAAGAAAGAAACGGAGAAACGAAGAAAGAATCGGAGAAACGAACAAAGAAACGGAGAAACGAAGAAAGAAATGGAGAAACGGAGAAATAAATGGAGAAACGAAGAAATAAACGGAGAAACGAAGAAAGAAACGGAGAAACGAACAAAGAAACGGAGAAACGAAAAAAGAAACGAAGAAACGAAGAAAGAAACGGAGAAACGAAGAAAGAAACGGAGTAACGAAGAAAGAAACGGAGAAACGAACAAAGAAACAGAGAACCGAAGAAAGAAACGGAGAAACGGAGAAAGAAACAGAGTAACGAAGAAAGAAACGAAGAAAGAAACGGAGAAACGGTGAAATAAATGGAGAAACGAAGAAATAAACCGAGAAACGGAGAAAGAAACGGAGAAACGAACAAAGAAACGGAGAAACGAAGAAAGAAACGGAGAAACGAACAAAGAAACGGAGAAACGAAGAAAGAAACGGGAAACGAAGAAAGAAACGGAAAAACGAAGAAAGAAACGGAGAAACGAACAAAGAAACGGAGAAACGAACAAAGAAACGGAGAAACGAACAAAGAAACGAAGGAACGATGAAAGAAACGGAGAAACAAAGAAAGAAACGAAGAAACGAAGAAAGAAACGGAGAAACGAAGAAAGAAAGGAAGAATCGGAGGAATAAATGGATAAACGAACAAAAAACGGTGAAACGGAGAAACGGAGAAACGGAGAAACGGAGAAACCGAGAAACGGAGAAACGGAGAAACAGAGAAACCGAGAAACGGGGAAACGGAGAAACGGAGAAACGGAGAAACGGAGAAACGGCGAAACGAAGAAAGAAACGGAGAAACGAAGAAAGAAACGGTGTAACGAAGAAAGAAACGGAGAAACGGAGAAATAAATGGAGAAACGAAGAAATAAACGGAGAAACGAAGAAATAAACGGAGAAACGAAGAAAGAAACGGAGAAACGAAGAAAGAAACGGAGAAACGAAGAAAGAAACAGAATAACGAAGAAAGAAACGAAGAAAGAAACCGAGAAACGGTGAAATAAATGGAGAAACGAAGAAATAAACCGAGAAACGGAGAAAGAAACGGAGAAACGAACAAAGAAACGGAGAAACGAAGAAAGAAACGGAGAAACGAAGAAATAAACCGAGAAATGGAGAAACAAACGGAGAAACAAACAAAGAAACGGAGAAACGAAGAAAGAAACGGAGAAACGAAGAAAGAAACGGAGAAACGAAGAAAGAAACGGAGACACGAAGAAAGAATCGGAGAAACGAACAAAGGGACGGAGAAACGAAGAAAGAAACGGAGAAACGGAGAAATAAATGGAGATACGAAGAAATAAACCGAGAAACGAAGAAAGAAACGGAGAAACGAACAAAGAAACGGAGAAACGAAGAAAGAAACGGAGAAACGAAGAGAGAAACGGAGAAACGGAGAAATAAATAGAGAAACGAAGAAATAATCGGAGAAACGAAGAAAGAAAAGGAGAAACGAAGAAAGAAACGGAGAAACAAAGAAAGAAACGGAGAAACGAAGAAAGAAACGAAGAAACGAAGAAAGAAACGGAGAAACGAAGAAAGAAAGGGAGAATCGGAGGAATAAATGGAGAAACGAACAAAAAACGGTGAAACGGAGAAACGGAGAAACGGAAAAACCGAGAAACGGAGAAACCGAGAGACGTAGAAACGGATAAACCGAGAATCGGAGAAACGGAGAGACGGAGAAACGGAGAAACGGAGAAACGGGGAAACCGAGAAACGGAGAAACGGAGAAACAGAGAAACCGAGAAACGGGGAAACCGAGAAACGGAGAAACGGCGAAACGAAGAAAGAAACGGAGAAACGAAGAAAGAAACGGTGTAACGAAGAAAGAAACGGAGAAACGGAGAAATAAACCGAGAAATGGAGAAACAAACGGAGAAACAAACAAAGAAACGGAGAAACGAAGAAAGAAACGGAGAAACGAAGAAAGAAACGGAGAAACGAAGAAAGAAACGGAGACACGAAGAAAGAATCGGAGAAGCGAACAAAGGGACGGAGAAACGAAGAAAGAAACGGAGAAACGGAGAAATAAATGGAGAAACGAAGAAATAAACCGAGAAACGAAGAAAGAAACGGAGAAACGAACAAAGAAACGGAGAAACGAAGAAAGAAACGGAGAAACGAAGAGAGAAACGGAGAAACGGAGAAATAAATAGAGAAACGAAGAAATAAACGGAGAAACGAAGAAAGAAAAGGAGAAACGAAGAAAGAAACGGAGAAACAAAGAAAGAAACGGAGAAACGAAGAAATAAACGGAGAAACGAAGAAAGAAAAGGAGAAACGAAGAAAGAAACGGAGAAACAAAGAAAGAAACGGAGAAACGAAGAAAGAAACGGAGAAACGAAGAAATAAACCGAGAAATGGAGAAACAAACGGAGAAACAAACAAAGAAACGGAGAAACGAAGAAAGAAACGGAGAAACGAAGAAAGAAACGGAGAAACGAAGAAAGAAACGGAGACACGAAGAAAGAATCGGAGAAACGAACAAAGAGACGGAGAAACGAAGAAAGAAACGGAGAAACGGAGAAATAAATTGAGAAACGAAGAAATAAACCGAGAAACGAAGAAAGAAACGGAGAAACGAACAAAGAAACGGAGAAACGAACAAAGAAACGGAGAAACGAAGAAAGAAACGGAGAAACGGAGAAATAAATGGAGATACGAAGTTATAAACGGAGAAACGAACAAAGAAACGGAGAAACGAAGAAAGAAACCGAGAAACGAAGAAAGAAACGGAGAAACGAAGAAATAAACCGAGAAATGGAGAAACAAACGGAGAAACAAACAAAGAAACGGAGAAACGAAGAAAGAAACGGAGAAACGAAGAAAGAAACGGAGAAACGAAGAAAGAAACGGAGACACGAAGAAAGAATCGGAGAAACGAACAAAGGGACGGAGAAACGAAGAAAGAAACGGAGAAACGGAGAAATAAATGGAGAAACGAAGAAATAAACCGAGAAACGAAGAAAGAAACGGAGAAACGAACAAAGGAACGGAGAAACGAACAAAGAAACGGAGAAACGAAGAGAGAAACGGAGAAACGGAGAAATAAATAGAGAAACGAAGAAATAAACGGAGAAACGAAGAAAGAAAAGGAGAAACGAAGAAAGAAACGGAGAAACAAAGAAAGAAACGGAGAAACGAAGAAATAAACGGAGAAACGAAGAAAGAAAAGGAGAAACGAAGAAAGAAACGGAGAAACAAAGAAAGAAACGGAGAAACGAAGAAAGAAACAGAGAAACGAAGAAATAAACCGACAAATGGAGAAACAAACAAAGAAACGGAGAAACGAAGAAAGAAACGGAGAAACGAAGAAAGAAACGGAGAAACGAAGAAAGAAACGGAGACACGAAGAAAGAATCGGAGAAACGAACAAAGAGACGGAGAAACGAAGAAAGAAACGGAGAAACGGAGAAATAAATGGAGAAACGAAGAAATAAACCGAGAAACGAAGAAAGAAACGGAGAAACGAACAAAGAAACGGAGAAACGAACAAAGAAACGGAGAAACGAAGAAAGAAACGGAGAAACGGAGAAATAAATGGAGATACGAAGATATAAACGGAGAAACGTACAAAGAAACGGAGAAACGAAGAAAGAAACCGAGAAACGAAGAAAGAAACGGAGAAACGAAGAAATAAACCGAGAAATGGAGAAACAAACGGAGAAACAAACAAAGAAACGGAGAAACGAAGAAAGAAACGGAGAAACGAAGAAAGAAACGGAGAAACAAAGAAATAAACGGAGAAACGAAGAAAGGAAAGGAGAAACGAAGAAAGAAACGGAGAAACAAAGAAAGAAACGGAGAAACGAAGAAAGAAACGGAGAAACGAAGAAATAAACCGAGAAATGGAGAAACAAACGGAGAAACAAACAAAGAAACGGAGAAACGAAGAAAGAAACGGAGAAACGGAGAAATAAATGGAGAAACGAAGAAATAAACCGAGAAACGAAGAAAGAAACGGAGAAACGAACAAAGGAACGGAGAAACGAACAAAGAAACGGAGAAACGAAGAGAGAAACGGAGAAACGGAGAAATAAATAGAGAAACGAAGAAATAAACGGAGAAACGAAGAAAGAAAAGGAGAAACGAAGAAAGAAACGGAGAAACAAAGAAAGAAACGGAGAAACGAAGAAATAAACGGAGAAACGAAGAAAGAAAAGGAGAAACGAAGAAAGAAACGGAGAAACAAAGAAAGAAACGGAGAAACGAAGAAAGAAACGGAGAAACGAAGAAATAAACCGACAAATGGAGAAACAAACAAAGAAACGGAGAAACGAAGAAAGAAACGGAGAAACGGAGAAATAAATGGAGATACGAAGATATAAACGGAGAAACGTACAAAGAAACGGAGAAACGAAGAAAGAAACCGAGAAACGAAGAAAGAAACGGAGAAACGAAGAAATAAACCGAGAAATGGAGAAACAAACGGAGAAACAAACAAAGAAACGGAGAAACGAAGAAAGAAACGGAGAAACGAAGAAAGAAACGGAGAAACAAAGAAATAAACGGAGAAACGAAGAAAGGAAAGGAGAAACGAAGAAAGAAACGGAGAAACAAAGAAAGAAACGGAGAAACGAAGAAAGAAACGGAGAAACGAAGAAATAAACCGAGAAATGGAGAAACAAACGGAGAAACAAACAAAGAAACGGAGAAACGAAGAAAGAAACGGAGAAACGAAGAAAGAAACGGAGAAACGAAGAAAGAAACGGAGACACGAAGAAAGAATCGGAGAAACGAACAAAGAGACGGAGAAACGAAGAAAGAAACGGAGAAACGGAGAAATAAATGGAGAAACGAAGAAATAAACCGAGAAACGAAGAAAGAAACGGAGGAACGAACAAAGAAACGGAGAAACGAAGAAAGAAACGGAGAAACGAAGAAAGAAACGGAGAAACGAAGAAAGAAACGGAGTAACGAAGAAAGAAAGGGAGAATCGGAGGAATAAATGGAGAAACGAACAAAAAACGGTGAAACGGAGAAACGGAGAAACGGAGAAACGGAGAAACCGAGAAACGGAGAAACGGAGAAACAGAGAAACCGAGATACGGGGAAACGGAGAAACGGAGAAACGGAGAAACGGCGAAACGAAGAAAGAAACGGAGAAACGAAGAAAGAAACGGTGTAACGAAGAAAGAAACGGAGAAACGGAGAAATAAATGGAGAAACGAAGAAATAAACGGAGAAACGAAGAAAGAAACAGAGAACCGAAGAAAGAAACGCAGAAACGGAGAAAGAAACAGAGTAACGAAGAAAGAAACGAAGAAAGAAACGGAGAAACGGTGAAATAAATGGAGAAACGAAGAAATAAACCGAGAAACGGAGAAAGAAACGGAGAAACGAACAAAGAAACGGAGAAACGAAGAAAGAAACGGAGAAACGAACAAAGAAACGGAGAAACGAAGAAAGAAACGGGAAACGAAGAAAGAAACGGAAAAACGAAGAAAGAAACGGAGAAACGAACAAAGAAACGGAGAAACGAACAAAGAAACGGAGAAACGAACAAAGAAACGAAGGAACGATGAAAGAAACGGAGAAACAAAGAAAGAAACGAAGAAACGAAGAAAGAAACGGAGAAACGAAGAAAGAAAGGAAGAATCGGAGGAATAAATGGAGAAACGAACAAAAAACGGTGAAACGGAAAAACGGAGAAACGGAGAAACGGAGAAACCGAGAAACGGAGAAACGGAGAAACAGAGAAACCGAGAAACGGGGAAACGGAGAAACGGCGAAACGGAGAAACGGCGAAACGAAGAAAGAAACGGAGAAACGAAGAAAGAAACGGTGTAACGAAGAAAGAAACGGAGAAACGGAGAAATAAATGGAGAAACGAAGAAATAAACGGAGAAACGAAGAAAGAAACGGAGAAACGAAGAAAGAAACGGAGAAACGAAGAAAGAAACAGAATAACGAAGAAAGAAACGAAGAAAGAAACCGAGAAACGGTGAAATAAATGGAGAAACGAAGAAATAAACCGAGAAACGGAGAAAGAAACGGAGAAACGAACAAAGAAACGGAGAAACGAAGAAAGAAACGAAGAAACGAAGAAATAAACCGAGAAATGGAGAAACAAACGGAGAAACAAACAAAGAAACGGAGAAACGAAGAAAGAAACGGAGAAACGAAGAAAGAAACGGAGAAACGAAGAAAGAAACGGAGACACGAAGAAAGAATCGGAGAAACGAACAAAGGGACGGAGAAACGAAGAAAGAAACGGAGAAACGGAGAAATAAATGGAGAAACGAAGAAATAAACCGAGAAACGAAGAAAGAAACGGAGAAACGAACAAAGAAACGGAGAAACGAAGAAAGAAACGGAGAAACGAAGAGAGAAACGGAGAAACGGAGAAATAAATAGAGAAACGAAGAAATAATCGGAGAAACGAAGAAAGAAAAGGAGAAACGAAGAAAGAAACGGAGAAACAAAGAAAGAAACGGAGAAACGAAGAAAGAAACGAAGAAACGAAGAAAGAAACGGAGAAACGAAGAAAGAAAGGGAGAATCGGAGGAATAAATGGAGAAACGAACAAAAAACGGTGAAACGGAGAAACGGAGAAACGGAAAAACCGAGAAACGGAGAAACCGAGAGACGTAGAAACGGATAAACCGAGAATCGGAGAAACGGAGAGACGGAGAAACGGAGAAACGGAGAAACGGGGAAACCGAGAAACGGAGAAACGGAGAAACAGAGAAACCGAGAAACGGGGAAACCGAGAAACGGAGAAACGGCGAAACGAAGAAAGAAACGGAGAAACGAAGAAAGAAACGGTGTAACGAAGAAAGAAACGGAGAAACGGAGAAATAAACCGAGAAATGGAGAAACAAACGGAGAAACAAACAAAGAAACGGAGAAACGAAGAAAGAAACGGAGAAACGAAGAAAGAAACGGAGAAACGAAGAAAGAAACGGAGACACGAAGAAAGAATCGGAGAAGCGAACAAAGGGACGGAGAAACGAAGAAAGAAACGGAGAAACGGAGAAATAAATGGAGAAACGAAGAAATAAACCGAGAAACGGAGAAAGAAACGGAGAAACGAACAAAGAAACGGAGAAACGAAGAAAGAAACGGAGAAACGAAGAGAGAAACGGAGAAACGGAGAAATAAATAGAGAAACGAAGAAATAAACGGAGAAACGAAGAAAGAAAAGGAGAAACGAAGAAAGAAACGGAGAAACAAAGAAAGAAACGGAGAAACGAAGAAATAAACGGAGAAACGAAGAAAGAAAAGGAGAAACGAAGAAAGAAACGGAGAAACAAAGAAAGAAACGGAGAAACGAAGAAAGAAACGGAGAAACGAAGAAATAAACCGAGAAATGGAGAAACAAACGGAGAAACAAACAAAGAAACGGAGAAACGAAGAAAGAAACGGAGAAACGAAGAAAGAATCGGAGAAACGAACAAAGAGACGGAGAAACGAAGAAAGAAACGGAGAAACGGAGAAATAAATTGAGAAACGAAGAAATAAACCGAGAAACGAAGAAAGAAACGGAGAAACGAACAAAGAAACGGAGAAACGAACAAAGAAACGGAGAAACGAAGAAAGAAACGGAGAAACGGAGAAATAAATGGAGATACGAAGGTATAAACGGAGAAACGAACAAAGAAACGGAGAAACGAAGAAAGAAACCGAGAAACGAAGAAAGAAACGGAGAAACGAAGAAATAAACCGAGAAATGGAGAAACAAACGGAGAAACAAACAAAGAAACGGAGAAACGAAGAAAGAAACGGAGAAACGAAGAAAGAAACGGAGAAACGAAGAAAGAAACGGAGACACGAAGAAAGAATCGGAGAAACGAACAAAGGGACGGAGAAACGAAGAAAGAAACGGAGAAACGGAGAAATAAATGGAGAAACGAAGAAATAAACCGAGAAACGAAGAAAGAAACGGAGAAACGAACAAAGAAACGGAGAAACGAACAAAGAAACGGAGAAACGAAGAGAGAAACGGAGAAACGGAGAAATAAATAGTGAAACGAAGAAATAAACGGAGAAACGAAGAAAGAAAAGGAGAAACGAAGAAAGAAACGGAGAAACAAAGAAAGAAACGGAGAAACGAAGAAATAAACGGAGAAACGAAGAAAGAAAAGGAGAAACGAAGAAAGAAACGGAGAAACAAAGAAAGAAACGGAGAAACGAAGAAAGAAACGGAGAAACGAAGAAATAAACCGACAAATGGAGAAACAAACAAAGAAACGGAGAAACGAAGAAAGAAACGGAGAAACGAAGAAAGAAACGGAGAAACGAAGAAAGAAACGGAGACACGAAGAAAGAATCGGAGAAACGAACAAAGAGACGGAGAAACGAAGAAAGAAACGGAGAAACGGAGAAATAAATGGAGAAACGAAGAAATAAACCGAGAAACGAAGAAAGAAACGGAGAAACGAACAAAGAAACGGAGAAACGAACAAAGAAACGGAGAAACGAAGAAAGAAACGGAGAAACGGAGAAATAAATGGAGATACGAAGATATAAACGGAGAAACGTACAAAGAAACGGAGAAACGAAGAAAGAAACCGAGAAACGAAGAAAGAAACGGAGAAACGAAGAAATAAACCGAGAAATGGAGAAACAAACGGAGAAACAAACAAAGAAACGGAGAAACGAAGAAAGAAACGGAGAAACGAAGAAAGAAACGGAGAAACGAAGAAATAAACGGAGAAACGAAGAAAGGAAAGGAGAAACGAAGAAAGAAACGGAGAAACAAAGAAAGAAACGGAGAAACGAAGAAAGAAACGGAGAAACGAAGAAATAAACCGAGAAATGGAGAAACAAACGGAGAAACAAACAAGAAACGGAGAAACGAAGAAAGAAACGGAGAAACGAAGAAAGAAACGGAGAAACGAAGAAAGAAACGGAGACACGAAGAAAGAATCGGAGAAACGAACAAAGAGACGGAGAAACGAAGAAAGAAACGGAGAAACGGAGAAATAAATGGAGAAACGAAGAAATAAACCGAGAAACGAAGAAAGAAACGGAGGAACGAACAAAGAAACGGAGAAACGAAGAAAGAAACGGAGAAACGAAGAAAGAAACGGAGAAACAAAGAAAGAAACGCAGAAAAGAACAAAGAAACGGAGAAACGACGAAAGAAACGGAGAAACGAAGAAAGAAACGGAGAAACGAAGAGAGAATCGGAGAAACGAACAAAGAGACGGAGAAGCGAAGAAAGAAACGGAGAAACGGAGAAATAAATGGAGAAACGAAGAAATAAACCGAGAAACGAAGAAAGAAACGGAGAAACGAACAAAGAAATGGAGAAACGAAGAAAGAAACGGAGAAACGAAGAGAGAAACGGAGAAACGGAGAAATAAATGGAGAAACGAAGAAAGAAACGGAGAAACGAAGAAAGAAACGGAGTAACGAAGAAAGAAACGAAGAAACGAAGAAAGAAACGGAGAATCGGAGAAATAAATGGAGAAACGAAGAAAAAACCGAGAAACGGAGAAAGAAACGGAGAAACGAACAAAGAAACGGAGAAACGAAGAAAGAAACGGAGAAACGAACAAAGAAACGAAGAAACGAAGAAAGAAACGGAGAAACGAACAAAGAAACGGAGAAACGAACAAAGAAACGGAGAAACGAAGAAAGAAACGGAGAAACGGAGAAATAAATGGAGATACGAAGATATAAACGGAGAAACGAACAAAGAAACGGAGAAACGAAGAAAGAAACCGAGAAACGAAGAAAGAAACGGAGTAACGAAGAAAGAAACGGAGAAACGAAGAAAGAAACCGAGAAATGGAGAAACAAACGGAGAAACAAACAAAGAAACGGAGAAACGAAGAAAGAAACGGAGAAACGAAGAAAGAAACGGAGAAACGAAGAAAGAAACGGAGACACGAAGAAAGAATCGGAGAAGCGAACAAAGGGACGGAGAAACGAAGAAAGAAACGGAGAAACGGAGAAATAAATGGAGAAACGAAGAAATAAACCCAGAAACGAAGAAAGAAACGGAGAAACGAACAAAGAAACGGAGAAACGAAGAAAGAAACGGAGAAACGAAGAGAGAAACGGAGAAACGGAGAAATAAATAGAGAAACGAAGAAATAAACGGAGAAACGAAGAAAGAAAAGGAGAAACGAAGAAAGAAACGGAGAAACAAAGAAAGAAACGGAGAAACGAAGAAATAAACGGAGAAACGAAGAAAGAAAAGGAGAAACGAAGAAAGAAACGGAGAAACAAAGAAAGAAACGGAGAAACGAAGAAAGAAACGGAGAAACGAAGAAATAAACCGAGAAATGGAGAAACAAACGGAGAAACAAACAAAGAAACGGAGAAACGAAGAAAGAAACGGAGAAACGAAGAAAGAAACGGAGAAACGAAGAAAGAAACGGAGACACGAAGAAAGAATCGGAGAAACGAACAAAGAGACGGAGAAACGAAGAAAGAAACGGAGAAACGGAGAAATAAATTGAGAAACGAAGAAATAAACCGAGAAACGAAGAAAGAAACGGAGAAACGAACAAAGAAACGGAGAAACGAACAAAGAAACGGAGAAACGAAGAAAGAAACGGAGAAACGGAGAAATAAATGGAGATACGAAGATATAAACGGAGAAACGAACAAAGAAACGGAGAAACGAAGAAAGAAACCGAGAAACGAAGAAAGAAACGGAGAAACGAAGAAATAAACCGAGAAATGGAGAAACAAACGGAGAAACAAACAAAGAAACGGAGAAACGAAGAAAGAAACGGAGAAACGAAGAAAGAAACGGAGAAACGAAGAAAGAAACGGAGACACGAAGAAAGAATCGGAGAAACGAACAAAGGGACGGAGAAACGAAGAAAGAAACGGAGAAACGGAGAAATAAATGGAGAAACGAAGAAATAAACCGAGAAACGAAGAAAGAAACGGAGAAACGAACAAAGAAACGGAGAAACGAACAAAGAAACGGAGAAACGAAGAGAGAAACGGAGAAACGGAGAAATAAATAGAGAAACGAAGAAATAAACGGAGAAACGAAGAAAGAAGCGGAGAAACGAAGAAAGTAACGGAGGAACGAACAAAGAAACGGAGAAACGAAGAAAGAAACGGAGAAACGAAGAAAGAAACGGAGAAACAAAGAAAGAGACGCAGAAAAGAACAAAGAAACGGAGAAACGACGAAAGAAACGGAGAAACGAAGAAAGAAACGGAGAAACGAACAAAGAGACGGAGAAACGAAGAAAGAAACGGAGAAACGGAGAAATAAATGGAGAAACGAAGAAATAAACCGAGAAACGAAGAAAGAAACGGAGAAACGAACAAAGAAACGGAGAAACGAAGAAAGAAACGGAGAAACGAAGAGAGAAACGGAGAAACGGAGAAATAAATGGAGAAACGAAGAAAGAAACGGAGAAACGAAGAAAGAAACGGAGTAACGAAGAAAGAAACGAAGAAACGAAGAAAGAAACGGAGAATCGGAGAAATAAATGGAGAAACGAAGAAAAAACCGAGAAACGGAGAAAGAAACGGAGAAACGAACAAAGAAACGGAGAAACGAAGAAAGAAACGGAGAAACGAACAAAGAAACGAAGAAACGAAGAAAGAAACGGAGAAACGAACAAAGAAACGGAGAAACGAACAAAGAAACGGAGAAACGAAGAAAGAAACGGAGAAACGGAGAAATAAATGGAGATACGAAGATATAAACGGAGAAACGAACAAAGAAACGGAGAAACGAAGAAAGAAACCGAGAAACGAAGAAAGAAACGGAGTAACGAAGAAAGAAACGGAGAAACGAAGAAAGAAACGGAGAAATGAAGAAATAAACGGAGAAACGAAGAAAGAAGGGGAGAAACGAAGAAAGAAGCGGAGAAACGAAGAAAGAAACGGAGAAACGAAGAAAGAAACGGAGTAACGAAGAAAGAAACGAAGAAACGAAGAAAGTAACGGAGGAACGAACAAAGAAACGGAGAAACGAAGAAAGAAACGGAGAAACAAAGAAAGAAACGCAGAAAAGAACAAAGAAACGGAGAAACGACGAAAGAAACGGAGAAACGAAGAAAGAAACGGAGAAACGAAGAGAGATTCGGAGAAACGAACAAAGAAACGGAGAACCGAAGAAAGAAACGGACAAACGGAGAAATAAATGGAGAACCGAAGAAATAAACGGAGAAACGAAGAAAGAAACGGAGAAACGAAGAAAGAAACGGACAAACGGAGAAATAAATGGAGAAACGAAGAAATAAACGGAGAAACGAAGAAAGAAACGGAGAAACGGAGAAAGAAACGAAGAAACGAACAAAGAATCGGAGAAACAAACAAAGAAACGGAGAAACGAAGAAAGAAACGGAGAAACGGAGAAATAAATGGAGATACGAAGAAATAAACGGAGAGACGAAGAAAGAAACGGAGAAACGAAGAAAGAAACGGAGAAACGAACAAAGAATCGGAGAAACAAACAAAGAAACGGAGAAACGAAGAAAGAAACGGAGAAACGGAGAAATAAATGGAGATACGAAGAAATAAACGGAGAGACGAAGAAAGAAACGGAGAAACGAAGAAAGAAACGGAGAAATAAATGGAGATACGAAGAAATAAACGGAGAAACGAAGAAAGAAACGGAGAAACGAAGAAAGAAACGGAGAAACGAAGAATGAAACGGAGTAACGAAGAAAGAAACGGAGAAACGAAGAAAGAAACGGAGTAACGAAGAAAGAAACGGAGAAACGAAGAAAGAAACGGAGAAACGAAGAAAGAAACGAAGAAAGAAACGAAGAAAGAAACGGGGAAACGAAGAAAGAAACGAAGAGGCGAAGAAAGAAACGGAGAATCGGTGAAATAAATGGAGAAACGAAGAAATAAACCAAGAAACGGAGAAAGTAACGGAGAAACGAAGAAAGAAACGGAGAAACGAAGAAAGAAACGGAGAAACGAACAAAGAATCGGAGAAACAAACAAAGAAACGGAGAAACGAAGAAAGCAACGGAGAAACGGGGAAATAAATGCAGAAACGAAGAAATAAACGAAGAAACGAAGACAGAAACGGAGAAACGAAGAAAGAAACGGAGAAACGGAGAAAGAAACGGAGAAACGATGAAAGAAACGGAGAAACGAAGAAAGAATCGGAGAAACGAAGAAAGAAACGAAGAAACGCAGAAAGAAACGGAGAAACAAAGAAAGAAACGGAGAAACGAAGAAAGAAACGGAGAATTGGAGAAATAAATGGAGAAACGAAGAAATAAACCGAGAAACGGAGAAATAAACGGAGAAACAAAGAAAGAAACGGATAAACGAAGAAAGAAACGGAGAAACGAACAAAGAAACGGAGAAACGAACAAAGAAACGGAGAAACCGAGAAATAAATGGAGAAACGAAGAAAGATACGGAGAAACGAAGAAAGATACGGAGAAACGAAGAAAGAAACGGAGAAACGAAGAAAGAAACGGAGAAACGAACAAAGAAACAGAGAAACGGAGAAACCGAGAAACGGATAAACGTTTCTCCGTTTCTTTGTTCGTTTTTCCGTTTCTCCATTTCACCGTTTCTCCGTTCCTCCGTTTCTCAGTTTTTCCGTTTCTCCGTCTCTCCGTTTCTCAGTTTCTCCGTTTCTCCGTTTCTCTGTTTCTCCGTTTCTCCGTTTCTCCGTTTCTCAGTTTTTCCGTTTCTCCGTTTCTCCGTTTCTCGGTTTCTCCGTTTCTCGGTTTCTCCGTTTCTCCGTTTCTCGGTTTCTCCGTTTCTCGGTTTCTCCGTTTCTCGGTTTCACCGTTTCTCCGTCTCTCCGTTTCTCCGTTTCTCCGTTTCTCGGTTTCTCGGTTTCTCCGTTTCTCCGTTTCTCCGTTTCTCCGTTTCTCGGTTTCTCCGTTTCTCGGTTTCTCCGTTTCACGGTTTCTCCGTTTCTCGGATTCTCCGTTTCTCCGTCTCTCGGTTTCTCCGTTTCTCCGTTTCTCCGATTCTCGGTTTCTCCAATTCTGGGTTTCTCCGCTTCTCCGTGTCTCGGTTTCTCCGTTTCTCCGTTTCTCGGTTTCTCCGTTTCTCCGTTTCTCGGTTTCCCCGTTTCTCCGTTTCTCGGTTTCTCGGTTTCTCCGTTTCTCGGTTTCTCCGTTTCTCGGTTTCTCCGTTTCTCCGTATCTCGGTTTCTCCGTTTCTCAGTTTCTCCGTTTCTCCGTTTCTCGGTTTTTCCGATTCTCGGTTTCTCCGTTTCTCCGTTTCTCGGTTTCTCCGTTTCTCCGTTTCTCCGATTCTCGGTTTCTCCAATTCTGGGTTTCTCCGCTTCTCCGTTTCTCGATTTCTCCGTTTCTCCGTTTCTCGGTTTCCCCGTTTCTCCGTTTCTCGGTTTCTCCGTTTCTCCGTTTCTCAGTTTCTCGGTTTCTCCGTTTCTCCGTTTCTCGGTTTCCCCGTTTCTCCGTTTCTCGGTTTCTCGGTTTCTCCGTTTCTCGGTTTTTCCGTTTCTCCGTTTCCCGGTTTCTCGGTTACTCGGTTTCTCCGATTCTCGGTTTCTCCAATTCTGGGTTTCTCCGCTTCTCCGTTTCTCCATTTCTCCGTTTCTCCGTTTCTCGGTTTCCCCGTTTCTCCGTTTCTCCGTTTCTCGGTTTCTCCGATTCTCGGTTTCTCCGTTTCTCCGTTTCTCGGTTTCTCCGTTTTTCCGTTTCTCGGTTTCTCCGTTTCGCGGTTTCTCCGTTTCACGGTTTCTCCGTTGCTCCGTTTCTCGGTTTCTCCGTTTCTCCGTATCTCGGTTTCTCCGTTTCTCAGTTTCTCCGTTTCTCCGTTTCTCGGTTTCTCCGATTCTCGGTTTCTCCGTTTCTCCGTTTCTCGGTTTCTCCGTTTCTCCGTTTCTCCGTTTCTCCGTTTCTCCGTTTCTCCGTTTCTCGGTTTCTCCGTTCCTCGGTTTCTGCGATTCTCGGTTTCTCCGTTTCTCCGTTTCTCCGATTCTCGGTTTCTCCGTTTCTCCGTTTCTCCGTTTCTCCGTTTCTCGGTTTCTCCGTTTCTCCGTTTCTCGGTTTCACCGTTTCTCCGTCTCTCCGTTTCTCCGTTTCTCCGTTTCTCGGTTTCTCGGTTTCTCCGTTTCTCCGTTTCTCGTTTTCTCGGTTTCCCCGTTTCTCCGTTTCTCGGTTTCCCCGTTTCTCCGTTTCTCCGTTTCTCGGTTTCTCCGATTCTCGGTTTCTCCGTTTCTCCGTTTCTCGGTTTCTCCGTTATTCCGTTTCTCGGTTTCTCCGTTTCGCGGTTTCTCCGTTTCACGGTTTCTCCGTTGCTCCGTTTCTCGGTTTCTCCGTTTCTCCGTATCTCGGTTTCTCCGTTTCTCAGTTTCTCCGTTTCTCCGTTTCTCGGTTTCTCCGATTGTCGGTTTCTCCGTTTCTCCGTTTCTCGGTTTCTCCGTTTCTCCGTTTCTCCGTTTCTCCGTTTCTCCGTTTCTCGGTTTCTCCGTTTCTCGGTTTCTGCGATTCTCGGTTTCTCCGTTTCTCCGTTTCTCGGTTTCTCCGATTCTCGGTTTCTCCGTTTCTCCGTTTCTCCGTATCACCGTTTCTCCGTTTCTCGGATTCTCCGTTTCTCCGTCTCTCGGTTTCTCCGTTTCTCGGTTTCTCCGTTTCTCCGTTTCTCCGTTTCACCGTTTTTTGTTCGTTTCTCCTTTTGTTTCTTCGTTTCCCGTTTCTTTCTTTGTTTCTCCGTTTCTTTCTTCGTTTCTCGGTTTCTTTCTTTGTTGCTCCGTTTCTTTGTTCTTTTCTCCGTTTATTTCTTCACTTCTCCATTTATTTCTCCGATTCTCCGTTTCTTTCTTCGTTTCTCCGTTTATTTGTTCGATTCTCCATTTGTTTCTCCGTTTCTCCGTTTCTCCGTTTCTCCGTTTCTCCGTTCCTTTCTTCGTTTCTCCGTTTATTTCTTCGTTTCTCCATTTACTTCTCCGTTTCTCCGTTTCTTTGTTCGTTTCTCCGTTTCTTTGTTCGTTTCTCCGTTTCCTTTTTCGTTTCTTTCTTCGTTTCTCCGTTTCTTTCATCGTATCTCCGTTTCTTTGTTCGTTTCTCCGTTTCTATGTTCGTTTCTCCGTTTCTTTGTTCGTTTCTCCGTTTCTTTGTTCGTTTCTCCGTTTCTTTGTTCGTTTCTCCGTTTCTTTGTTCGTTTCTCCGTTTCTTTGTTCGTTTCTCCGTTTCTTTGTTCGTTTCTCCGTTTCTTTCTTCGTTTCTCCGCTTCTTTGTTCGTTTCATCGTTCCTCCGTTTCTCCGTTTCTCCGTTTCGATTAAATGATTATATTATTTATAATTTCTATTATAAATCATTTGATCTATAGTTGAGTTAGACACTAATACTCTGAATACATGTTTAATATATTTTTTAACCACTTTAGCCTCCAGAAGAATTTTATTTATACTATTTACTATATATAATAATTTACACAGTATCGGAAATAAATCTAATTATTTATTTATAATAATTACTTTTTTTTCACTTATCTTAAAAATTGGGATGTACTCTTTAAATGTTCGATTCATTTCTTTAATTTATTCATTAAATTGAATTAATCTATTCTTTATAATAACTTTAATAAAATTAATCCCTATAATTATTATAGAACTCATATTAAAATTTATTAATGAAATTTATTTTATTTGCCTAATTAATGTAATTATTTCCCCTATCATTTGCTTAAACAAAAAAATCAATCATAATAATTATAGGATATTCATCTGTTATACAAACATCTATTATAGTTATTTTATTAATAATTAACAAAAATACATTTTGAACATATTTCATTGTATATTCAATAATTTCTTTAATTTTAATTTTTATATTTAAAATAATAAAGATTAACTCTTCTTCCTTATTTAATATATTAACCTATAATAAAAGAAAAATTATTTTATACTCAATAATTATTATGTACACAAATTTCTCACCTATAGCACTCTTTATACTGAAATAAATCGTCCTTGAAACATTAATAAATTCAAGAATAAAATTTATACTTTTAATAATTGTATATGGTTTTATAAGATTAATTACATCATGAAATTATTTAAATATATCCTTCTTATATTTTTTCCCTTCAATTAAATAAAAAATATATAACAAAATTAACCTTAATTTTCTAAACTATTATCTATTTATAATTTTTTTAATATTTATATTTATATTTATAATATACTGATTGTACTAATTTTTAACATAATTAATATATGTATTCAACAAATCACAAAAATATTGGGATATTATATTTCATATCAGCTATATGATCTGGTATAATTGGTTCTTCTTTAAGGATACTAATTCGAATAGAATTAAATAGGCCAGGAACTTGAATTATTAACGACCAAATTTATAACTCAATTGTAACATCACATGCTTTTGTAATAATTTTTTTGATAGTTTTACCATTTATAATCGGAGGATTCGGAAACTGAATAATTCCCTTAATAATTGGATCCCCTGATACAGCATTTCCCCGAATAAATAATATAAGATTGTGACTAATCCCCCCTTCATTATTACTTTTAATTCTTACAACACTATTATTCCCAGGCTCGGGAACTGGATGAACAATCTACCCTCCTTTGTCATCAAATCTTTATCACCCATCTTCATCTATAGACTTAACAATTTTTTCTTTGCATATTGCAGGTATCTCTTCAATTATAGGATCTATTAATTTTATTGTTACAATTCTTAAAATAAAAAATAATGCTTTAAAATTCGATCAAATATCCTTATTTGCTTGGCCAGTATTAATTACTACAATTTTGCTTCTTCTCTCACTACCTGTATTAGCCGGAGCTGTTACTATGTTATTAACAGACCGAAATTTAAATACTTCCTTCTTTGATCCTACTGGGGGAGGGGACCCAATTTTATTTCAACATTTATTTTGATTTTTTGAGCATCCTGAAGTCTATATTTTAATTTTACCCGGGTTTGGATTAATCTCCCATATCATTTTCAATGAAAGAGGGAAAAAGGAAACTTTTGGGAACCTAGGGATAGTTTATGCAATACTCGGAATTGGATTTCTAGGATTTATTGTGTGAGCAGATCACATATTCACAGTAGGCTCAGATGTAGACACACGAGCTTATTTCACTTCGGCAACTACAATCATTGCAATTCCCACAGGAATCAAAGTATTTAGATGACTAGCTACGTACTACGGGTCAAAACTTATTATTAATCCTTCTATCATTTGATAATTTGGCATTATTTTTTTATTTACAATAGGAGGATTAAGAGGAATTATATTATCAAACTCATCTATTGATATTATACTACATGATACATACTATGTTGTCTCTCATTTCCACTATGTACTGTCAATAGGAGCAGTATTTTCTATTTTTGCTTCATTAATTCATTGATTCCCTTTATTCACAGGATTTACCCTAAATCAATTTTATCTTAAAACTCAATTTTATATAATATTTATTGGGGTAAATATAACTTTTTTCCTTCAGCATTTTTTAGGAATGATAGGAATACCTCGACGTTATTCAGATTACCCGGATTCCTACTACTGTGAAAATTTATTATCATCTATTGGCTCAATAATTTCATTCAAAAGAATAATTTTACTCTTGTTTATTATATTGGAGAGATTTATAACTATATTTAAATTTAATCAATCATCACTAGAATGACCCCAAAACTTTTCCCCAAAAGACCACTCATTCCTCTCTATTCCTCTAATTATTAAAAACAAATCTTAATATGGCAGATTAGTGCATGAATTTAAGATTCATTTATAAAATTTAATATTTTTATTAAAAATGTCCCATTGAAAAATAATTAATTTCCAAGACCCCAATTCGCCATATGCCGATAATTTAAATCTTTTTCACAACTTCACAATAATTATTATAATTATAATCTCTTCATTAACTCTAATAATTATATTAGATATTTTTACTAATAAATTTATCAATCGATTTTTACTTAAAAATCATCATATTGAAATTGTATGAACTTTACTCCCAATAATAATTTTAGGAGTAATTGCACTTCCTTCTTTAAAAACCCTATATTTTATTGATGAACTATGAATACCCGTATACTTAACAATCAAATCAATTGGGCACCAATGATATTGATCCTATGAATACCCAGAATTTAATAATTTAAATTTTGACTCCTATATAGATAAAGATTTAAATAATATTTACATTTTTCGTCTCCTAGACGTAGACAATCGAATAATTATTCCATCTAATACACTAATTCGAATATTAACAACATCAAACGACGTAATTCACTCTTGAACTGTTCCGTCTTTAGGCTTAAAAATGGACTCAGTACCAGGGCGAATTAACCAAATAAATTTAATTACTAATCGACCTGGAGTATTTTTCAGACAATGTTCTGAAATCTGCGGAGCTAATCACAGATTTATGCCAATTGTTGTGGAAAGAACTAATTATTCAAACTTTATTAATTGAATTAACAACCAAAATTAAATTTTAACCTACTTATATAATATTTAATTAAATCAAATCATTAGATGTCTGACAAAAGAATTGATTTTTTAAATCAAATTATAGTAATAAATTACTTCACTTTTTATTTTAAAACTTTAAGAATCATCTCTTTACTTCGAAGCTCGATCAAAATTAATTTCTATAAGTTCTTAATCATTTGTAATGCATCAATAAGATGAACATTGTTCAATTAATATTGGGAACATGCATGAATGTTAGTAAAACTCGCGGAAATGAATAAACATTCACCGAAACTATTCGCCTTCGCAGATTTTGCAATATCTTGACGTTTATTTATCATAATTATTAACAATTGTCGTAGTACCATAGTTTAAATAATTATTAACAATGCCCTAGTATAAATAAAGGCTTAAAATATCATTTCATCGCTATATTCATTGCTCGCGATGGAATTTTTCGTTGAGATCAAACTGACATTCTCAAGGCTACACGTATCGATGATCGATTCACAAGCGTTCATCGCTATGATTGTTGTATCTAGAAAAGCGATTAATTGAATTTCAGCGCTTTTAAATAAAAAATGCAACTACTACGCGTATTGTGTAAATTATAAGAATTAAGCAAATGTTAAATTAATGTATTTAATAAACAATTGTTACTTTCCCTGGTATAAAACTTTACGAAACACGTTTTACTTTGAATCTCGATCCAAATTAATTTCTATGAGGTACTTAATCATTTTCAATGCATAAATAGGATGCACATTGTTCGATTAATATTGGGAACATACATAAATGTTAGTAACAATGGCGGAAATGAACAAACATTCACCGAAACCGTTCGCCTTCGCAGATTTCGCAATATCTTGACGTTTATTTATCATAATTACTAACAACCGTCGTTGGACCGTGGATTAAACAATTTTTCACAATGTTCCGGTATAAATAATGGCTATAAAGCCATCAATTTCTTGAAGTATTTGGTTAGATCGAACAAATACAATCGAAGAAACCGTGCGATAAAATAAATGAATATTTCTCTACATATCGGAATTATAGTTTGTATGTATGCAAATATATTCTGACCCCGCAATTACAAATCCCTGTAACGTGGTAATTACATGGGTTCCCATCTATTGGAGAAAGGGTTAAACTACACTTTAGGGGTGAAAACACTTGGCGGAGAAACGCTCAAGTTTGTCGAGGAATTGTTCTAATTTCCACGAATAGATGGCGCGACAAGTACAATTTACCGACATTAGAGATAAGTATTTCCATTTGTATGATATTCCCTACCGTGCGATAAAATAAATAAATACTTTTGTACAAACTTTTGTATGTTTCATCTTTCGAATAAATGTAAAATTAAACCTTCCACGGTATATTCCAGCCTTCCTTTATACATTTAAAAATCTTGAATACCTCGAAATCAAGGCTTCACGTATCGATTATCAACTCACAAGTGTTTATAACGACGATTTTTCTATATAGAAAAGCGATTAATCGAATTTCAGCACTTTTGAGAATAAAATATAACTTCTACGCGTACTGTGTAAAGTATGAAAATTAAATAAATGTTAAATTATTGGACTAATGCACAATTATTACTTTTCATGCTTTTAAACTTTACTAAACAAGTTTTTACATTGAATCTCGATCAAAATCAATTTCTATAAGTATAATTATTTATAATGCATAAATAAGATACACATTGTTCGATTAATATTGAGAACATGCATAAATGTTAACAGAAATCGCGAAAATTAACAAACCTGTTCTCCAACAGAGAACAACCCATATAATTACCACGCTACAAATGTTTGGAATTGCACGTTCAGAATATATTTGCATCCATACAAACAATAATTTCGATATGTAGAGAAATATTCATTTATTTTATCGCACGGTAGGCAATGGCATTCGAAAGGGGATACTCATCTGTAATGTCGGTAGATAATGCTTGTGGAGCCATCTAATGATGAAAGTCAGAACAATTCCTGGACAAACTTGAGCGTTTCTCCGCCAGGTGTTTTCACCCCTTAAGTGTAGTTTAACCCTTTCTCCAATAGATGGCAACCCATGTAATTACCACGTTACAGGGATTTGTAATTGCGGGTTCAGAATATATTTGCATACATACAAACTATAATTCCGATATGTAGAGAAATATTCATTTATTTTATCCCACGGCTTCTTCGATCGTATTTGTTCGATCTAACCAAATATTTCAAGAAATTTATGGCTTTTTATACCGAAACGTTGTCAAAAATTGTTTAATCTACGGTCCAACGACGGTTGTTAATAATTATGATAAATAAACAACAAGGTATTGCGAAATCTACGAAGGCGAACGGTTTCGGTGAATGTTTGTTCATTTCCACGATTGTTACTAACATTTATGCATGTTCCCAATATTGATCGAACAATGTGCATCTTATTTATGTATTGCAATTAATTAAGAAACATATAGAAATTGATTTTGATCGAGGCTCGATGTTAAAACGTGTTTCTTAATGTTTCAAAGCATGGAAAGTGACAATTGTTTATTAGATACATTAATTTAACATTTGTTTTATTCTTATAATTTACACAATACGCGTAGAAGTGGTATTTTTTACATAAAAGTGCCAAAATTTATTTAATCGCTGTTCTGGATAGAAAAATCACCGCGATGAATACTTGTGAATCGATAATCGATACGTGTAACCTTGAGAATGTCAGTTGGATCTCAGCGAAAAATTCCTCCGCGAACACAGAATATTTCAACGAAATGATATTTTAAGGCATTATTTATACTAGGACATTGTTAATAATTGTCTAAAGTATGGTTCTACGACGCTTGTTAATAAATATGATAAATAAACATCGAGATTTTGCAAAATCTGCGAAGACGAACGGTTTCGGAGAATGTTTGTTCATTTCTGCGATTGTTACTAACATTTATACATGTTCCGAACATTTATCTTACAATATGCATCTTATTTATGCATTAAATATGATTGGTTCGCCTACAGCAATTAATTTTGACCGAGATTCGAGGTATAAACGTGTTTCTTAATGTTTCAAAGCATGGGAAGTGGCAATTGTTTATTAGATACATTAATTTATCATTTGTTTCGTTCTTATAATTTTCGGAATACGCGTGGAAGCTGTATTCTTTAAGTAAAAGCGTCGAAATTCAATTAATCGCTTTTCTAGATAGATAAATCATCGTGATGGTCGTTTGTGAATCGATAAACATTTCCAGCCTTGACAATGTCGGTTCGATCTCAATAACAACTATTCCATCGCGAAAAAAGAATATTTCAACGAAATGATATTTTAAGCCATGATTTATACTAGGACATTGTTAATAATTGTCTAAAGTATGGTCCTACGACGGTTGTTAATAATTATGACAAACAAACCCCGAGATATTGCGATATCTGGGAAGGCGAACGGTTTCGGTGAATATTTGTCCATTTCCGCGATTGTTACTAACATTTATGCATGTTCCCAATATTGATCGAATAATGTGCATCTTACTTAGGCATCATAAATCATTAGTTAGTTTTCAGAAATTAATTACGATCGGAAATGAAAGTAAAATATTTGTATTCATATATTTCTCGATTTGCAACCAATATTTATCTTCATAAGGAAATTATTGATTTACAATGCAAAAGAAAATGCATTTTGTAAAATTAATAATCCCAACTTTTACAGTGCAAACCATTAATTAGTTTAAAAATATTAATTTTCATAAAAAATCGAGAAATATATGTATACCAAACTATTAGTTAAATTTTCCGATAAAATTTAATTTTCATACTGTAATATAAAAGTTGGGAACTTGCAAAAATGTTTATAACAATCGCCTAGAGACATAAACATTCGCTATAGCAATACGCCTTCACAGATTTCGCAATATCTTGTTTGTTTACATTATTATTAACAACCGTCGTAGGATCATACATTAGACAATTTTTAACAATGTCCTAGTATAAATAATGCCTTAAAATATCATTTCATTGAAATATTCTGTGTTCGCGGAGGAATTTTTCGCTGAGATCCAACTGACATTCTCAAGGCTACACGTATCGATTATCGATTCACAAGTATTCATCGCGGTGATTTTTCTATCCAGAACAGCGATTAATTAAATTTTGGCACTTTTATGTAAAAAATACCACTTCTACGCGTATTGTGTAAATTATAAGAATGAAACAAATGTTAAATTAATGTATCTAATAAACAATTGTCACTTTCCATGCTTTGAAACATTAAGAAACACGTTTTAACATCGAGCCTCGATCAAAATCAATTTCTATAAGTTTCTTAATTAATTGCAATACATAAATAAGATGCACATTGTTCGATCAACATTGGGAACATGCATAAATGTTAGTAACAATCGTGGAAATGAACAAAGACAATGGAAGTAACGGTAAGTCACTGGTAAGTGACCTTGCGGTGGGTATATAAAGAGCCGCCGATTGATTAAAATTTCATTCTTCCTGGAGGCTCCGAGATGGACGGATCTCTTCGTT
The DNA here is from genome assembly GCF_051014685.1 of Ptiloglossa arizonensis. Taxonomy (NCBI): domain Eukaryota; kingdom Metazoa; phylum Arthropoda; class Insecta; order Hymenoptera; family Colletidae; genus Ptiloglossa; species Ptiloglossa arizonensis. Next base: position 3,637,520 of record NC_135051.1, on the reverse strand, counting down.
TTAGGTTTATGGAAGGGGACCCCCCACCTTGGTAACCGGTACTGGCCGCCGGTAGGCGGTGGTCAGTACTGGCGACCACTCTCTCAATCCTCTCTTTTTTTTTTTAATTGTTTCTTTGTCTAATTCATTTCATTTGTTCTCTGATTTTAATTTCTACTTGTTTTTACATGTTTTTTCTTTTCCACTAACCAAATTCATTTCTATTTTCTATTATGTCTTGACTTTAGGTTTCTCTTAGGTTTCCCTAAGGTTTCTCTTAGATACATTCTCTTAGATGTATCGGAAAACGAAGAACGAAGAACGAAGAGGACTGATGTATTGCATCCTCCGCGGGACTGTTAATTCCAAGTATAGACTAAGTTAGTTTTAAGGTCACCATGTACGAATATCTGTCATCTGCCGAGCAATTATCCAATCTTTAGCTTCTTTTTGCTCGCTTGCTCGTATCTCAGTCCGGCCACCTCTGCTTGTTGCATAAGCAAGTGACCGGCCGTGGAGGTGGACCGAACGCTCGATCGCCGTCTCTTCTGGTGCGTCCGCTTTGAGAGAGAATATGCTGCGAACACAGGGGCAGGTGTTCGCACCGGTCCCTGCGGAAGGCCTTGTGCCACAAGACCCTCTCTTCGTCATCCTCCGTAAGTCAGGTCCACGCTTTGCGTGGTTCCTGACGCGGAGTTGGGAGAAACGGGGCACTCTATATGAGTGGACGGCGTCGTGCATTTCCTCTTCAATCGGGCCCCCTGAGGGGAAACGGGACCGACCTAGTAGGACCAACTGCACGGTTCGTGTCGCGTCTTTCCCAATTTTGCCTAATTTTTCCATAATGTAATTGCTCGGCAGAATTAAACGAGGAGATCGAAGGAACATTGATTCCTTCTATCTCTGCAGTTAGAATAAGTTAGTTTTAAGGCTGTGATCTGCCAAGCAATTATCCAATCTTTAGCTTAATTTTGCTCGCTTCCTCGTTCCTCGGTCCGGTCACCACTGCTTCTTGTACAAGCAAGTGGCCGGCCGTGTAAGTAGTCCGAACGGTCTATCGCCGTCTCTTCCGGTGTGTCCGCTTCCAGAGGGGGCATGTTGCGAGCACAGGAGCAGGCATTTTTGCCGGTCCCTGCGAAAGCCTCCAAAATAAGACCCTCTCGTCGTAAGATGGAGAAACGGGGCACTCCTCTAGGGGAGTGGTAGGCGTCGTTCGTTTTCTCTGGAATCGGAACCACGGAGGGGAAACGGGATAGACCTAGTAGGACCAACAGCACGGTTCGTGTCGCGTCTTTCCCAATTTTGCCTAATTTTTCCATAATGTAATTGCTTGGCAGAACTAAACGAGGAGATCGAAGGAACATTGATTCCTTCCATCTCTTTGGTTTAGTATCTTCGTTTGTATCGCGTGTCGAGGGAGATCGATGGAACTTTGATTCCATCTATCTCTCTCCGGGTCTCCGCTCGCAGCAACCTCCACATGGTGAGACCTGGTAATCGGTATTACTCGCGACGAACAATAATTATTCGTCGTGAGTAGTACCGATCTAATCGGCTGCGAATTTAGAATAGTAATTTTTACGGTACAGTAGAGTACTTTACGGTACAGCACTTTCTACAAGTAGAGTACTTTAAAGAACAACATTTTTGTAATGAGTATGAAAGTGCGAATATGTTAATGGATCGAAGAAAAGCGATTGTATTTCCGATGAATTGATGTATTGAAATAAAATCAATTTCACTGACAACAGAAACTTTATTTTTCTCCATTATTTGTTTCCATTTCTTTAACCCGATCCTATAAAACTGGTAAAACAACTTAAAACTATATGTCCTCGACTATCATGTTCTCCTGATACAAAGAAAATCGGGATCCATGATTCAGAAATTCGTTCGAAAGTCCTACAAATTTCCAATTCGCGGAAATTCTTGGAATTTGACGTCAATTCGAAGAATCCGCGAAATCGTGCCACTTCCTCGCATATCGTATACTGACACCAAGAGTCCCAAAATCAAACATTTTCTAAAATTTATGCCTGAATTTCAACCTTTGGTATCAGGAAAATACCAAAAATTTCGATTCTTCATGTATTAATCAAATGTTAAAGTGATATATCTCATAGACAATTATTACTTTCCATGTTTTAAAACTTTAAGAAACATCTCTTTACATTGAAGTTCGATCAAAATCAATTGCTAGAGGCGAATCAATCATTTTTAATACATAAATAAGATGCACATTGTTCGATCAATATAGGGAACATGCGTAAATGTTAATAACAATCGCTGAAATGAACAAACATTCACCGAAACCATTCGCCCTCGAAGATTTCGCAATATCTTGATGTTTGTTTATCATAATTATTAACAACCGTCGTAGGATCATACATTAGACAATTATTAACAATGTCCTAGTATAAATAATGGCTTAATATATCATTTCGTTGAAATATTCCTTGTTCGAGAAGGAATTTTTCCTTGAGATCCAACTGACATTCTCAAGGCTACACGTATCGATTATCGATTCACAAGTATTTATCGCGGTGATTTTTCTATCTAAAAAAGCGATTAATTGAATTTTGGCACTTTTGTGTAAAAAATACCACTTCTACGCGTATTGTGTAAATTATAAGAATTAAACAAATGTTAAATTAATGTATCTAATGAACAATTGTTACTTTCCGTGCTTTAAAACTTTACGAAACACGTTTTAACTTGGAGTCTCGATCAAAATCAATTTCGATAAGTTTCTTAATTAATTGCAATACATAAATAAGATGCACATTGTTCGATCAATATAGGGAACATGCGTAAATGTTAATAACAATCGCTGAAATGAACAAACATTCACTGAAACCGTTCGCCTTCGCAGACTTCGCAATATCTTGACATTTATTTATCATAATTATTATCAACCGTCGTTGGACCGATTAAACAATTTTTGACAATGTTCCGGTATAAAAAGCCATCAATTTCTTGCAATATTTGGTTAGATCGAACAAATACGATCGAAGAAGCCGTGGGATAAAATAAATGAATATTTCTCTACATATCGGAATTATAGTTTGTATGTATGCAAATATATTCTGAACCCGCAATTACAAATCCCTGTAACGAGGTAATTACATGGGTTGCCATCTATTGGACAAAGGGTGAAACTACACTTAAGGGGTGAAAACACCTGGCGGAGAAACGCTCAAGTTTGTCGAGGAATTGTTCTAGTTGCCACAAATAGATGGCGCGACAAATACAATTCACCGACATTAGAGATAAGTATTTCCATTTGTATGATATTCCCTACCGTGATATAAAATAAATAAATACTTTTGTACAAACTTTTGTATGTTTCATCTTTCTAATAAATGTAAAATTAAACCTTCCACGGTAAATTTTATTCTTGAATTTATTAATGTTTCTAGGACGATTTATTTCAGTATAAAGAGTGCTATAGGTGGGAAATTTGTGTACATAATAATTATTGAGTATAAAATAATTTTTCTTTTATAAGAGGTTAATATATTAAATAAGGAAAAAGAGTTAATCTTTATTATTTTAAATATAAAAATTAAAATTAAAGAAATTATTGAATATAAAATGAAGTAGGTTAAAAATGTATTTTTGTTAATTATTAATAAAATAACTATAATAGATGTTTGTATAACAGATGAATATCCTATAATTATTATGATCGATTTATTTGTTTAAGCAAATGATAGGGGCAATAATTACATTAATTAGGCAAATAAAATAAATTTCATTATTAAATTTTAATATGATTTCTATAATAATTATAGGGATTAATTTTATTAAAGTTATTATAAAGAATAGATTAATGCAATTTAATGAATAAATTAAAGAAATGAATCGAACATTTTAAGAGTACATCCCAATTTTTAAGATAAGTGAAAAAAAAATAATTATTATAAATAAATAATTAGATTTATTTCCGATTCTGTGTAAATTATTATATATTGTAAGTGGTATAAATAAAATTCTTCTGGAGGCTACAGAGATTAAAAAATATATTAAATATGTATTTAGAGTATTAGTGTCTAATTTAACTATAGATCAAATGATTTATAATAGAAATTATAAATATTATAATCATTTAATCGAAACGGAGAAACGGAGAAACGGAGAAACGATGAAACGAAGGAAGAAACGGTGAAACGAAGAAAGAAACGGAGAAATGAAGAAAGAAACGGAGGAACGAAGAAATAAACCGAGAAACGGAGAAAGAAACGGAGAAACGAAGAAAGAAATGGAGAAACGAACAAAGAAACGGAGAAACGAAGAAAGAAACGGAGAAACGAAGAAAGAAACGGAGAAACGAAGAAAGAAACGGGGAAACGGAGAAATAAATGGAGATACGAAGAAATAAACGGGGAAACGAAGGAAGAAACGAAGAAAGAAACGGAGAAACGAAGAAAGAAACGAAGAAAGAAACGGAGAAACGAAGAAAGAAACGGAGAAACGAACAAAGAAACGGAGAAACGAACAAAGAAACGAAGAAACGAAGAAAGTAACGGAGAAACGAACAAAGAGACGGAGATCCGAAGAAAGAAACGGAGAAACGCAGAAAGAAACGGAGAAACGAAGAAAGAAACGGAGAAACGAAGAAAGAAACGGAGAAACGAAGAAAGAAACGGAGTAACGAAGAAAGAAACGAAGAAACGAAGAAACGAAGAAAGAAACGGAGAATCGGAGAAATAAATGGAGAAACGAAGAAATAAACGGAGAAACGGGGAAAGAAACGGAGGAACGAACAAAGAAACGGAGAAACGAAGAAAGAAACGGAGAAACGAAGAAAGAAACGGAGAAACGAAGGAAGAAACGGAGAAACGGAGATATAAATGGAGAAACGAAGAAATAAACGGAGAAACGAAGAAGGAAACGGAGAAACGAAGAAAGAAACGGAGAATCGAAGAAAGAAACGGTGTAACGAAGAAAGAAACGAAGAAACGGAGAAAGAAACGGAGAAACGAACAAAAAACGGAGAAACGAACAAAGATACGGAGAAACGAAGAAAGAAGCGGAGAAGCGAAGAAAGAAACGGAGAAACGAAGAAAGAAGCGGGAAACGAAGAAAGAAACGGAGAAACGAAGAAAGAAACGAAGAAGGAAACGGAGAAACGAAGAAAGAAACAGAGAAACGAACAAAGAAACGAAGAAACGGAGAAACGAACAACGAAACGGAGAAACGAACAAAGAAACGGAGAAACGAACAAAGAAACGGAGAAACGAACAAAGAAACGGAGAAACGAAGAAAGAAACGGAGAAACGAAGAAAGAAACGGAGACGCGGAGAAATAAATGGAGATACGAAGAAATAAACGGAGAAACGAAGAAAGAAACGGAGAAACGAAGAAAGAAACGGAGAAACGGAAAAATAAATGGAGATACGTAGAAATAAACGGAGAAACGAAGAAAGAAACGGAGTAACGAAGAAAGAAACGAAGAAACGAAGAAAGAAACGGAGAAACGAAGAAAGAAAAGGAGAAACGAAGAAAGAAACGGAGTAACGAAGAAAGAAACGAAGAAACGAAGAAAGTAACGGAGGAACGAACAAAGAAACGGAGAAACGAAGAAAGAAACGGAGAAACGAAGAAAGAAACGGAGAAACGAAGAAAGAAACGAAGAAACGCAGAAAGAAACGGAGAAACAAAGAAAGAAACGGAGAAACGAAGAAAGAAACGGAGAATTGGAGAAATAAATGGAGAAACGAAGAAATAAACCGAGAAACGGAGAAATAAACGGAGAAACGAAGAAAGAAACGGATAAACGAAGAAAGAAACGGAGAAACGGAGAAATAAATGGAGATACGAAGAAATAAACGGAGAAACGAAGAAAGAAACGGAGAAACGAAGAAAGAAACGGAGAAACGGAGAAATAAATGGAGAAACGAAGAAATAAACCGAGAAATGAAGAAAGAAACGGAGAAACGAACAAAGAAACGGAGAAACGAAGAAAGCAACGGAGAAACGGAGAAATAAATGCAGAAACGAAGAAATAAACGAAGAAACGAAGACAGAAACGGAGAAACGAACAAAGAAACGGAGAAACGAAGAAAGAAACGGAGAAACGAAGAAAGAAACGGAGAAACGGAGAAATAAATGGAGATACGAAGAAATAAACGGAGAAACGAAGAAAGAAACGGAGAAACGAACAAAGAAACGGAGAAACGAAGAAAGAAACGGAAAAACGAAGAAAGAAACGGAGAAACGGAGAAATAAATGGAGATACGAAGAAATAAACGGAGAAACGAAGAAAGAAACGGAGAAACGAAGAAAGAAACGGAGAAACGGAGAAATAAATGGAGAAACGAAGAAATAAACCGAGAAATGAAGAAAGAAACGGAGAAACGAACAAAGAAACGGAGAAACGAAGAAAGAAACGGAGAAACGAAGAGAGAAACGGAGAAACGGAGAAATAAATGGAGAAACGAAGAAAGAAACGGAGAAACGAAGAAAGAAACGGAGAAACGAAGAACGAAACGGACAAACGGAGAAATAAATGGAGATACGAAGATATAAACGGAGAAACGAACAAAGAAACGGAGAAACGAAGAAAGAAACCGAGAAACGAAGAAAGAAACGGAGTAACGAAGAAAGAAACGGAGAAACGAAGAAAGAAACGGAGAAATGAAGAAATAAACGGAGAAACGAAGAAAGAAAGGGAGAAACGAAGAAAGAAGCGGAGATACGAAGAAAGAAACGGAGAAACGAAGAAAGAAACGGGGTAACGAAGAAAGAAACGAAGAAACGAAGAAAGTAACGGAGGAACGAACAAAGAAACGGAGAAACGCAGAAACAAACGGAGAAACGAAGAAAGAAACGGAGAAACAAAGAAAGAAACGCAGAAAAGAACAAAGAAACGGAGAAACGACGAAAGAAACGGAGAAACGAAGAAAGAAACGGAGAAACGAAGAGAGAATCGGAGAAACGAAGAAAGAAACGGAGAACCGAAGAACGAAACGGACAAACGGAGAAATAAATGGAGAAACGAAGAAATAAACGGAGAAACGAAGAAAGAAACGGAGAAACGAAGAAAGAAACGGACAAACGGAGAAATAAATGGAGAAACGAAGAAATAAACGGAGAAACGAAGAAAGAAACGGAGAAACGAAGAAAGAAACGGAGAAACGAAGAAAGTAACGGAGTAACGAAGAAAGAAACGAAGAAACGAAGAAAGCAACGGAGAAACGGAGAAATAAATGCAGAAACGAAGAAATAAACGAAGAAACGAAGACAGAAACGGAGAAACGAAGAAAGAAACGGAGAAACGAAGAAAGAAACGGAGAAACGATGGAAGAAACGGAGAAACGAAGAAAGAAACGGAGAAACGAAGAAAGAAACGAAGAAACGCAGAAAGAAACGGAGAAACAAAGAAAGAAACGGAGAAACGAAGAAAGAAACGGAGAATTGGAGAAATAAATGGAGAAACGAAGAAATAAACCGAGAAACGGAGAAATAAACGGAGAAACGAAGAAAGAAACGGAGAAACGAAGAAAGAAACGGAGAATTGGAGAAATAAATGGAGAAACGAAGAAATAAACCGAGAAACGGAGAAATAAACGGAGAAACGAAGAAAGAAACGGAGAAACGAAGAAAGAAACGGAGAAACGAAGAAAGAAACGGAGAAACGAAGAAAGAAACGGAGAAACGAACAAAGAAACAGAGAAACGGAGAAACCGAGAAACGGAGAAACGTTTCTCCGTTTCTTTGTTCGTTTTTCCGTTTCTCGGTTTCTCCGTTTCTCCGTTTCTCCGTTTCTCCGTTTCTCCGTTTCTCCGTTTCTCCGTTTCTCAGTTTTTCCGTTTCTCGGTTTCTCAGTTTTTCCGTTTCTCAGTTTTTCCGTTTCTCTGTTTCTCCGTTTCTCGGTTTCTCCGTTTCTCCGTTTCTCCGTTTCTTCGTTTCTCCGTTTCTCGGTTTCTCCGCTTCTCTGTTTCTCGGTTTTTCCGTTTCTCCGTTTCACCGTTTTTTGTTCGTTCCTCCGTTTCTTTCTTCGATTCTTCGTTTCTCCATTTATTTCTCCGTTTCTCCGTTTCTTTGTTCGTTTCCCCGTTTCTTTCTTCGTTTCTCCGTTTCTGTGTTCGTTTCTTCGTTTCTTTGTTCGTTTCTCCGTTTCTCTCTTTGTTTGTCCGTTTCTTTGTTCGTTTCTCTGTTTGTTTCTTCGTTTCTCCACTTATTTCTCCGTTTCTCCGTTTCTTTGCTCGTTTCTCCGTTTCTGTGTTCGTTTCTCCGCTCCTTTCTTCGTTTCTCCGTTTATTTCTTCGTTTTTCCATTTATTTCTCCGTTTCTCCGTTTCTTTCTTTCTTTCTCCGTTTCTTTGTTTGTTTCTCGGTTTCTTTCTTCGTTTCTTTCTTCGTTTCTCCGTTTCTTTCTTCGTTCCTCCGTTTCTTTCTTCGATTCTCCGTTTATATCTTCGTTTTACCATTTATTTCTCCGTTTCTCCGTTTCATTGTTCGTTTCACCATTTATTTCTCTGTGTCTTCGTTTCTTTGTTCGTTTCTCCGTTTCTTTTCTCGTTTCTTCGTTTCTTTCTTCGTTTCTCCGTTGCTTTCATCGTTTGTCAGTGTCTTTGTTCGTTTCTCCGTTTCTTTGTTCGTTTCTCCGTTTCTTCGTCTGTTTCTCCGTTTTTGGTCGTTTCTCCGTTTCTTTGTTCGTTTCTCCGTTTCTTTGTTCGATTCTCCGTTTATTTCTTCGTTTCTCCATTTATTTCTCCGTTTCTCCGTTTCTTTCTTCGTTTCTCCGTTTCTTTGTTCGTTCCTCCGTTTCTTTCTTCGTTTCTTCGTTTCTCCATTTCTTTCATCGTTTCTCCGTTTCTTTGATCGTTTCTCCGTTTCTTCCTTCGTGCCTCCGTTTCTTTCTTCGATTCTCCGTTTATTTCTTCGTTTCTCCATTTATTTCTCCGTTTCTCCGTTTCTTTGTTCGTTTCACCATTTATTTCTGTGTGTCTTCGTTTCTTTGTTCGTTTCTCCGTTTCTTTCTTCGTTTCTTCGTTTCTTTCTTCGTTTCTCCGTTTCTTTCATCGTTTCTTCGTTTCTTTGTTCGTTTCTCCGTTTCTTTGTTCGTTTCTCCGTTTCTTTGTTCGTTTTTCCGTTTCTTTCTTCGTTTCTTCGTTTCTTTCTTCGTTTCTCCGTTCCATTCATCGTTTCTCCGTTTCTTTGTTCGATTCTCCGTTTCTTTCTTCGATTCTCCGTTTATTTCTTCGTTTCTACATTTATTTCTCCATTTCTCTATTTCTTTGTTCGTTTCTCCGTTTATTTCTCCGTTTCTCCGTTTCTTTGTTCGTTTCTCCGTTTCTATGTTCGTTTCTCCGTTTCTTTGTTCGTTTCTTCGTTTCTTTCTTCGTTTCTCCATTTCTTTCTTCGTTTCTCCGTTTCTTTCTTTGTTTCTCCATTTATTTCATCGTTTCTCCGTTTCTTTGTTCGTTTCTCCGTTTCATTGTTCGTTGCTCCATTTATTTCACCGTGTCTTCGTTTCTTTGTTCGTTTCTCCATTTCTCTGTTCGTTTCTCCGTTTCGTTCTTCGTTTCTTCGTTTCTTTCTTCGTTTCTCCGTTTCTCCGTTTCTTTCATCCTTTCTTCGTTTCTTTCATCGTTTCTCCGTTTCTTCCTTCGTTGCTCCGTTTCTTTCTTCGATTCTCCGTTTATTTTTTCGTTTCTCCATTTATTTCTCCGTTTCTCCGTTTCTTTGTTCGTTTCTCCGTTTCTTTGTTCGTTTCTCCGTTTCTTTGTTCGTTTCACCATTTATTTCTGTGTGTCTTCGTTTCTTTGTTCGTTTCTTCGTTTCTTTCTTCGTTTCTCCGTTCCATTCATCGTTTCTCCGCTTCTTTGTTCGATTCTCCGTTTATTTCTTCGATTCTCCATTTATTTCTCCGTTTCTCCGTTTCTTTCTTCGTTTCTCCGTTTCTTTGTTCGTTTCTCCGTTTCTTTCTTCGTTTCTTCGTTTCTTCGTTTCTTTCTTCGTTTCTCCATTTCTTTCATCGTTTCTCAGTTTCTTTGATCGTTTCTCCGTTTCTTCCTTCGTTCCTCCGTTTCTTTCTTCGATTCTCCGTTTATTTTTTCGTTTCTACATTTATTTCTCCATTTCTCTATTTCTTTGTTCGTTTCTCCGTTTATTTCTCCGTTTCTCCGTTTCTTTGTTCGTTTCTTCGTTTCTTTCTTCGTTTCTCCATTTCTTTCTTCGTTTCTCCGTTTCTTTCTTTGTTTCTCCATTTATTTCTCCGTTTCTCCGTTTCTTTGTTCGTTTCTCCGTTTCTTTGTTCGTTTCTCCGTTTCTTTGTTCGTTTCTCCGTTTTTTGGTCGTTTCTCCGTTTCTTTGTTCGTTTCTCCGTTTCTTTGTTCGATTCTCCGTTTATTTCTTCTTTTCTCCATTTATTTCTCCGTTTCTCCGTTTCTTTCTTCGTTTCTCCGTTTCTTTGATCGTTTCTCCGTTTCTTCCTTCGTTCCTCCGTTTCTTTCTTCGATTCTCCGTTTATTTCTTCGTTTCTACATTTATTTCTCCGTTTCTCTGTTTCTTTGTTCGTTTCTCCGTTTATTTCTCCGTTTCTCCGTTTCTTTGTTCGTTTCTCCGTTTTTTTGCTCGTTTCTCCGTTTCTTTGTTCGTTTCTTCGTTTCTTACTTCGTTTCTCCATTTCTTTTTTCGTTTCTGCGTTTCTTTCTTCGTTTCTCCATTTATTTCTCCGTTTCTCCGTTTCTTTGTTCGTTTCTCCGTTTCATTGTTCGTTTCTCCATTCATTTCACCGTGTCTTCTTTTCTTTGTTCGTTTCTCCGTTTCTTTCTTCGTTTCTCAGTTTCTTTCTTCGTTTCTCCGTTTCTTTCTTCGTTTCTCCGTTTCTTTCTTCGTTTCTCCGTTACTTTCTTCGTTTCTCCGTTTCTTTCTTCGTTCCTCCGTTTATATCTTCGTTTCTCCATTTATTTCTCCGTTTCTTTCTTCGTTTCATTCTTCGTTTCTCCGTTTCTTTCTTCGTTTCATTCTTCGTTTCTCCGTTTCTTTCTTCGTTTCATTCTTCGTTTCTCCGTTTCTTTCTTCGTTTCTCCGTTTGTTTCTTCGTTTCTGCGTTTCTTTCTTCGTTTCTCCGTACCATCCTTCGTTTCTTCGTTTCTCCGTTTCTCCGTTTCTCCGTTCCTCCGTTTCTCCGTTTCTCCGTTTCTCCGTTTCTCCGTTTCTCCGTTTCGATTAAATGATTATAATAGTTATAATTTCTATTACAAATCATTTGAGCTATAGCTAAATTATACACTAATGCTCTAAATACATATTTAATATATTTTTTAATCTCTTTAGCCTCCAGAAGAATTTTATTCATACTATTTACTGTATATAATAATTTACACAGGATCGGAAATAAATCTAATTATTTATATATGATAATTATTTTTTATTCACTTATTTTACCAAAAATTTCGATTCTTCATGTATTAATCAAATGTTAAATTGATATATCTCATAGACAATTATTACTTTCCATGTTTTAAAACTTTAAGAAACATCTCTTTACTTTGAAGTTAGATCAAAATCAATTGCTAGAGGCGAATCAATCATTTTTGATGCACAAATAAGATGCACATTGTTCGATCAATATAGGGAACATGCGTAAATGTTAATAACAATCGCTGAAATGAACAAACATTCACCGAAACCATTCGGCTTCGAAGATTTCGCAATATCTTGATGTTTGTTTATCATAATTATTAACAACCATCGTAGGATCATACACTAGACAATTATTAACAATGTCCTAGTATAAATAATGGCTTTAAATATCATTTCGTTGAAATATTCCTTGTTCGACAAGGAATTTTTCCTTGAGATCCAACTGACATTCTCAAGGCTACATGTATCGATTATCGATTCACAAGTATTTATCGCGGTGATTTTTCTATCTAAAAAAGCGATTAATTGAATTTTGGCACTTTTGGGTAAAAAATACCACTTCTACGCGTATTGTGTAAGTTATAATAATTAAATAAATGTTAAATTAATGTATCTAGTGAACAATTGTTAATTTCCGTGCTTTAAAACTATACGAAACACGTTTTAACGTGGAGTCTCGATCAAAATCAATTTCGATATGTTTCTTAATTAATTGCAATACATAAATAAGGTGCACATTGTTCGATCAATATAGGGAACATGCATAAATGTTAGTAACAATCGTGGAAATGAACAAACATTCACCGAAACCGTTCGCCTACGCAGACTTCGCAATATCTTGACATCTATTTATCATAATTATTAACAACCGTCGTTGGACCGTAGATTAAACAATTTTTGACAATGTTTCGGTATAAAAAGCCATCAATTTCTTGAAATATTTGGTTAGATCGAACAAATACGATCGAAGAAGCCGTGGGATAAAATAAATGAATATTTCTCTACATATCGGAATTATAGTTTGTATGTATGCAAATATATTCTGAACCCGCAATTACAAATCCCTGTAACGTGGTAATTACATGGGTTGCCATCTATTGGAGAAAGGGTTAAACTACACTTAAGGGGTGAAAACACCTGGCGGAGAAACGCTCAAGTTTGTCGAGGAATTGTTCTAATTTCCACAAATAGATGGCGCGACAAGTACAATTTACCGACATTAGAGATAAGTATTTCCATTTATATGATATTCCCTACCGTGCGATAAAATAAATAAATTCTTTTGTACAAACTTTTCTCTGTTTCATCTTTCGAATAAATGTAAAATTAAACCTTCCACGGTAAATTTTATTCTTGAATTTATTAATGTTTCTAGGACGATTTGTTTCAGTATAAAGAGTGCTATAGGAGGGAAATTTGTGTACATAATAATTATTGAGTATAAAATAATTTTTCTTTTCTAAGAGGTTAATATATTAAATAAGGAAGAAGAGTTAATCTTTCTTATTTTAAATATAAAAATTAAAATTAAAGAAATTATTGAATATAAAATGAAATATCTTAAAAATGTATTTTTGTTTATTATTAATAAAATAACTATAGTAGATGTTTGTATAACAGGTGAATATCCTATAATTATTATGATTGATTTTTTTGTTTAAGCAAATTATAGGGGCAATAATTACATTAATAAGGCAAATAAAATAAATTTCATTATTAAATTTTAATATGAGTTCCATAATAATTATAGGGATTAATTTTATTAAAGTTATTATAAAGAATAGATTAATTCAATTTAATGAATAAATTAAAGAAATGAATCGAACATTTTAAGAGAACATCCCAATTTTTAAGATAAGTGAAAAAAAAATAACTATTATAAATAAATAATTAGATTTATTTCCGATTCTGTGTAAATTATTATATATAGTAAATAGTATAAATAAAATTCTTCTGGAGGCCAAAGAGACTAAAAAATATATTAAATATGTATTTAGAGTGTTAATGTATAATTTAACTATAGCTCAAATGATTTATAATAGAAATCATAACCATTATAATCATTTAATCGAAACGGAGAAACGGAGAAACGGAGAAACGATGAAACGAAGGAAGAAACGGAGAAACGAAGAAAGAAACGGGGAAATGAAGAAAGAAACGAAGAAACGAAGAAAGAAACGGAGAAACGAAGAAATAAACCGAGAAACGGAGAAAGAAACGGAGAAACGAAGAAAGAAACAGAGAAACGAACAAAGAAACGGAGAAACGGAGAAATAAATGAAGAAACGAAGAAATAAACGGAGAAACGAAGAAAGAAAAGCAGAAACGAAGAAAGAAGAGCAGAAACGAAGAAAGAAACGGAGAAACGAAGAAAGAAACGCAGTAACGAAGAAAGAAACGAAGAAACGAAGAAAGAAACGGAGAAACGAAGAAAGAATCGGAGAAACGAACAAAGAAACGGAGAAACGAAGAAAGAAACGGAGTAACGAAGGAAGAAACGAAGGAATGGCGAAAGAAACGGAGAAACGAACAAAGAAACGGAGAAACGAAGAAAGAAACGGAGAAACGAACAAAGAAACGGAGAAAAGGACAAAGAAACGGAGAAAAGGACAAAGAAACGGAGAAACGAAGAAAGAAACGGAGAAACGAAGAAAGAAACGGAGAAACGAACAAAGAATCGGAGAAACGAACAAAGAAACGGAGAAACGAAGAAAGAAATGGAGAAACGGAGAAATAAACGAAGAAACGAAGAAAGAAACGGAGAAACAAACAAAGAAACGGAGAAACGAACAAAGAAACGGAGAAACGAAGAAAGAAACGGAGAAACGAAGAAAGAAACGAAGAAACGAAGATAGTAACGGAGAAACGAACAAAGAAACGGAGAAACGAAGAAAGAAACGGAGAAACGAAGAAAGAAACGGAGAAACAAAGAAAGAAACGGAGAAAAGAACAAAGAAACGGAGAAACGACGAAAGAAACAGAGAAACGAAGAAAGAAACGGAGAAACGAACAAAAAATCGGAGAAACGAACAAAGAAACGGAGAAACGAAGAAAGAAACGGAGTAACGAAGGAAGAAACGAAGGAATGGAGAAAGAAACGGAGAAACGAACAAACAAACGGAGAAACGAACAAAGAAACGGAGAAACGAACAAAGAAACGGAGAAACAAAGAAAGAAACGGAGAAAAGAACAAAGAAACGGAGAAACGAAGAAAGAAACGGAGAAACGAAGAAAGAAACGGAGAAACGAAGAAAGAATCGGAGAAACGAACAAAGAAACGGAGAAACGAAGAAAGAAATGGAGAGACGGAGAAATAAATGGAGAAACAAAGAAATAAACGGAGAAACGAAGAAAGAAACGGAGAAACGAAGAAAGAAACGGAGAAACGAAGAAAGAAACGGAGTAACGAAGGAAGAAACGAAGAAACGAAGAAAGAAACGGAGAAACGAACAAAGAAACGGAGAAACAAAGGAAGAAACGGAGAAACGAAGAAAGAAACGGAGAAATGAAGAAAGAAACGGAGAAACGAAGAAAGAAAGGGAGAAACGGAGAAACAAATGGAGATACGAAAAAATAAACGGAGAAACGAAGAAAGAAACGGAGAAACGAAGAAAGTAACGGAGAAACGAAAAAAGAAACGGAGAAACGAAGAAAGAAACAGAGAAACAAAGAAAGAAACGGAGAAACGAACAAAGAAACAGAGAAACAAAGAAAGAAACGGAGAAAAGAACAAAGAAACGGAGAAACGAAGAAAGAAACGGAGAAACGAAGAAAGAAACAGAGAAACGGAGAAAGGAAGAAAGAATCGAAGAAACGGACAAAGAAACGGAGAAACGAAGAAAGAAATGGAGAAACGGAGAAATAAATGGAGAAACGAAGAAATAAACGGAGAAACGAAGAAAGAAACGGAGAAACGAAGAAAGAAACGGAGAAACGAAGAAAGAAACGGAGTAACGAAGGAAGAAACGAAGAAACGAAGAAAGAAACGGAGAAACGAACAAAGAAACGGAGAAACAAAGGAAGAAACGTAGAAACGAAGAAAGAAACGGAGAAACGAAGAAAGAAACGGAGTAACGAATAAAGAAACGAAGAAACGAAGAAAGAAACGGAGAAACGGAGAAAGAAACGGAGAAACGAAGAAAGAAAGGGAGAAACGGTGAAACAAATGGAGATACGAAAAAATAAACGGAGAAACGAAGAAAGAAACGGAGAAACGGAAAAAGTAACGGAGAAACGAAAAAAGAAACGGAGAAACGAAGAAAGAAACAGAGAAACGAAGAAAGAAACGGGGTAACAAAGAAAGAAACGAAGAAACGAAGAACGAAACGGAGAAACGAACAAAGAAACGGAGAAACGAAGAAAGAAACGGAGAAACGGAGAAAGAAACGGAGAAACGGAGAAATAAATGGAGATACGAAGAAATAAACGGAGAAACGAAGAAAGAAACGAAGAAACGAAGAAAGAAACGGAGAATCGGAGAAATAAATGGAGAAACGAAGAACGAAACTGAGAAACGGAGAAAGATACGGTGAATCGGAGAAATAAATGGAGAAACGAAGAAATAAACGGAGAAACGAAGAAAGAAACGGAGTAACGAAGAAAGAAAAGGAGAAACGAAGAAAGAAACGGAGAAACGAAGAAAGAAATGGAGTAACGAAGAAAGAAACGAAGAAACGAAGAAAGAAACGGAGAAACAAACAAAGAAACGGAGAAACGAACAAAGAAACGGAGAAACGAAGAAAGAAACGGAGAAACGGAGAAATAAATGGAGATACGAAGAAATAAACGGAGAAACGAAGAAAGAAACGGAGAAACGAACAAAGAAACGGAGAATCGAAGAAAGAAACGGGGAAACGAAGAAAGAAACGGAGAAACGAACAAAGAAACGGAGAAACGAAGAAAGTAACGGAGAAACGGAGAAATAAATGGAGATACGAAGAAATAAACGGAGAAACGAAGAAAGAAACGGAGATACGAAGAAAGAAACGGAGAAACGAAGAAAGAAACGGAGAAACGAACAAAGAAACGGACAAACGAAGAAAGAAACGGAGAAACGAAGAAAGAAACGGAGTAACGAAGAAACAAACGAAGAAACGAAAAAAGAAACGGAGAAACGAAGAAAGAAACGGAGAAACGAACAAAGAACCGGAGAAACGAAGAAAGAAACGGAGAAACGGAGAAATAAATGGAGATACGAAGAAATAAACGGAGAAACGAAGAAAAAAACAGAGAAACGAAGAAAGAAACGGAGAAACGAAGAAAGAAACGGAGAAACGAACAAAGAAACGGAGAAACGGAGAAACGAACAAAGAAACGGAGAAACGAACAAAGAAACGGAGAAACGAACAAAGAAACGGAGAAACGGAGAAATAAATGGAGAAACGAAGAAAGAAACGGAGAAACGAAGAAAGAAACGGAGAAATAAATGGAGAAACGAAGATATAAACGGAGAAACGAAGAAAGAAACGAAGAAATAAGTGGAGAAACGAAGATATAAACGAAGAAACGAAGAAAGAAACGTAGAAACGAAGAAACGAAGAAAGAAACGGAGAAACGAAGAAAGAAACGAAGAAACGAACAAAGAAACGGAGAAACGAACAAAGAAACGGAGAAGCGAACAAAGAAACGGAGAAACGAACAAAGAAACGGAGAAACGGAGAAATAACTTTAGAAACGAAGAAATAAACGGAGAAACGAAGAAAGAAATGGAGTAACGAAGAAGGAAACGGAGTAACGAAGAAAGAAACGAAGAAACGAAGAAAGAAACGGGGAAACGAAGAAAGAAACGGAGAAACGAACAAAGAAACGGAGAAACGAAGAAAGAAACGGAGAAACGGAGAAATCAATTGAGATACGAAGAAATAAACGGAGAAACGAAGAAAGAAACGGAGAAACGAAGAAAGAAACGGAGAAAAGAACAACGAAACGGAGAAACGAAGAAAGAAACGAAGGAACGAAGAAAGAAACGGAGAAACGGAGAAATAAATGGAGATAGGAAGAAATGAACGGAGAAACGAAGAAAGAAACCGAGAAACGGAGAAAGAAACGGAGAAACGAACAAAGAAACGGAGAAACGAACAAAGAAACGGAGAAACGAAGAAAGAAACGGAGGAACGGAAAAATAAATGGAGAAACGAAGAAATAAATGGAGAAACGAAGAAAAAACCGAGAAACGGAGAAAGAAACGGAGAAACGAACACAGAAACGGAGACACGAACAAAGAAACGGAGAAACAAAGAAAGAAACGGAGAAACGAAGAAAGAAACGGAGAAACGAACAAAGAAACGGAGAAACGAAGAAAGAAACGGAGAAACGAAGAGAGAAACGGAGAAACGGAGAAATAAATGGAGAAACGAAGAAATAAACGGAGAAACGAACAAAGAAACGGAGAATCGAAGAAAGAAACGGAGAAACGAACAAAGAAACGGAGAAACGAACAAAGAAACGGAGAAACGAACAAAGAAACGGAGAAACGAAGAAAGAAACGGAGAAACGAAGAGAGAAACGGAGAAACGGAGAAATAAATGGAGAAACGAAGAAATAAACGGAGAAACGAAGAATGAAAAGGAGAAACGAAGAAAGAAACGGAGAAACGAACACAGAAACGGAGAAACGAACACAGAAACGGAGACACGAAGAAAGAAACGGAGAAGCAAAGAAAGAAACGGAGAAACGAACACAGAAACGGAGACACGAACAAAGAGACGGAGAAACGAAGAAAGAAACGGAGAAACGAAGAAAGAAACGGAGTAACGAAGAAAGAAACGAAGAAACGAAGAAAGAAACGGAGAAACGAAGAGAGAAACTGAGAAACGTAGAAATAAATGGAGAAACGAAGAAATAAACGGAGAAACGAAGAAAGAAAAGGAGAAACGAAGAAAGAAACGGAGAAACGAACAAAGAAACGGAGAAACGAACAAAGAAACGGAGAAACGGAGATATAAATGGAGAAACGAAGAAAGAAACGGAGAAACGAAGAAAGAAACGGAGAAACAAAGAAAGAAACGGAGAAACGAACAAAGAAACGGAGAAACGAACGAAGAAACGGAGAAACGAACAAAGAAACGGAGAAACGAACAAAGAAACGGAGAAACGAACAGAGAAACGGAGAAACGTTTCTCCGTTTCTCGGTTTCTCCGAGTCTCGGTTTCTCCGTTTCTCGGTTTCTCCGATTCTCGGTTTCTCCGTTTCTCCGTTTCTCGGTTTCTCCGTTTCTCGGTTTCTCCGTTTCTCCGTTTCTCCGTTTCTCCATTTCTCCGTTTCCCCGTTTCTCCGTTTCTCGGTTTCTCTGTTTCTCCGTTTCTCCGTTTCTCGGATTCTCCATTTCGCCGTTTCTCCGTTTCTCCGTTTCTCAGTTTCTCGGTTTCTCCGTTTCTCCGTTTCTCGGTTTCTCCGTTTCCCCGTTTCTCCGTTTCTCGGTTTCCCCGTTTCTCCGTTTCTCCGTTTCTCCGTTTCTCGGTTTCTCCTATTCTCGGTTTCTCCGTTTCTCCGTTTCTCGGTTTCTCCGTTTCTCGGTTTCTCCGTTCCTCCGTTTCTCCGTTTCTCCGTTTCTCCGTTTCCCCGTTTCTCCGTTTCTCGGTTTCCCCGTTTCTCCTTTTCTCGGTTTCTTCGATTCTCGGTTTCTCCGTTTCTCGGTTTCTACGTTTCTCCGTTTCTCGGTTTCTCCGTTTCTCGGTTTTTCCGTTTCTCGGTTTCTCCGTTTCTCCGTTTCTCGGTTTCTCCGTTTCGCGGTTTCTCCGTTTCACGGTTTTTCCGTTGCTCCGTTTCTCGGTTTCTCCGTTTTTCCGTTTCTCCGTTTCTCCGTTTCTCCGTTTCTCGGTTTCCCCGTTTCTCCGTTTCTCGGTTTCTCGGTTTCTCCGTTTCTCGGTTTCTCCGTTTCTCCGTTTCTGCGTTTCTCGATTTCTCCGATTCTCGGTTTCTCCGTTTCTCCGTTTCTCGGTTTCACCGATTCTCGGTTTCTCCGTTTCTCCGTTTCTCGGTTTCTCCGTTTCTCCGTTTCTCGGTTTCCCCGTTTCTCCGTTTCTCGGTTTCTCCGTTTCTCGGTTTCTCCAATTCTCGGTTTCTCCGTTTCTCCGTTTCTCGGTTTCTCCGATTCTCGGTTTCTCCGTTTCTCCGTTTCTCGGTTTCTCCGATTCTCGGTTTCTGCGTTTCTCCGTTTCTCGGTATCTCCGATTCTCGGTTTCTCCGTTTCTCCGTTTCTCCGTTTCTCCGTCTCTCGGTTTCTCCGTTTCGCGGTTTCTCCGTTTCACGGTTTCTCCGTTTCTCCGTTTCTCCGTTTCTCGGTTTCCCCGTTTCTCCGTTTCTCGGTTTCTCCGTTTCTCCGTTTCTCCGTTTCACCGTTTCTCCGTTTCTCCGTTTCTCCGTTTCTCCGTTTCTCGGTTTCTCCGATTCTCCGTTTCTCCGTTTCTCCGTTTCTCGGTTTCTCCGATTCTCGGTTTCTCCGTTTCTCCGTTTCTCGGTTTCTCCGTTTCTCCGTTTCTCGGTTTCCCCGTTTCTCCGTTTCTCGGTTTCTCCGTTTCTCGGTTTCTCCGATTCTCGGTTTCTCCGTTTCTCCGTTTCTCGGTTTCTCCGATTCTCGGTTTCTCCGTTTCTCCGTTTCTCGGTTTCTCCGATTCTCGGTTTCTCCGTTTCTCCGTTTCTACGTATCACCGTTTCTCCGATTCTCGGATTCTCCGTTTCTACGTCTCTCGGTTTCTCAGTTTCGCGGTTTCTCCGTTTCACGGTTTCTCCGTTTCTCCGTTTCGCGGTTTCTCCGTTTCTCCGTTTCTCCGATTTTCCATTTCTCCGTTTCTCCGTTTCTCGGTTTCTCCGAGACTCGGTTTCTCCGTTTCTCGGTTTCTCCGATTCTCGGTTTCTCCGTTTCTCCGTTTCACGGTTTCTCCGTTTCTCGGTTTCTCCGTTTCTCCGTTTCTCCGTTTCTCCATTTCTCCGTTTCTCGGTTTCTCTGTTTCTCCGTTTCTCCGTTTCTCGGATTCTCCATTTCGCCGTTTCTCCGTTTCTCAGTTTCTCGGTTTCTCCGTTTCTCCGTTTCACGGTTTCTCCGTTTCCCCGTTTCTCCGTTTCTCGGTTTCCCCGTTTCTCCGTTTCTCCGTTTCTCGGTTTCTCCGTTTCTCCGCTTCTCGGTTTCTCTGATTCTCGGTTTCTCCGTTTCTCCGTTTCTCGGTTTCTCCGTTTCTCCGTTTCTCGATTTCTCCGTTTCTTCGTTTCTCGGTTTCTCCGTTTCTCCGTTTCTCGGTTTCTCCGATTCTTCGTTTCTCGGTTTCTCCGTTTCGCGGTTTCTCCGTTTCACGGTTTCTCCGTTGCTCCGTTTCTCGGTTTCACCGTTTCTCCGTTTCTCCGTTTCTCCGTTTCTCCGTTTCTCGGTTTCCCCGTTTCTCCGTTTCTCGGTTTCTCCGTTTCTCGGTTTCTCCGATTCTCGGTTTCTCCGTTTCTCCGTTTCTCCGTTTCTCGGTTTCTCCGATTCTCGGTTCATCCGTTTCTCCGTTTCTCCGTATCACCGTTTCTCCGTTTCTCGGATTCTCCGTTTCTCCGTCTCTCGGTTTCTCCGTTTCTCGGTTTCTCCGTTTCTCCGTTTCTCGGTTTTTCCGTTTCTCCGTTTCTCCGTTTCACCGTTTTTTGTTCGTTTCTCCATTTATTTCTCCGATTCTCCGTTTCTTTCTTCGTTTCTCCGTTTCTTTCTTCGTTTCTTCGTTTCTTTCTTTGTTTCTCCGTTTCTTTCATCGTTTCTCCGTTTCTTTCTTCGTTCCTCCGTTTCTTTCTTCGATTCTCCGTATATTTCTTCGTTTCTCCATTTATTTCTCCGTTTCTCCGTTTCTTTGTTCATTTCTCCATTTATTTCTCCGTGTCTTCGTTTCTTTGTTCGCTTCTCCGTTTCTTTGTTCGTTTCTCCGTTTCTTTGTTCGGTTCTCCGTTTCTTTGTTCGTTTCTCCGTTTCTTTGTTCGTTTCTCCGTTTCTTCGTTTCTTTGTTCGTTTCTCCGTTTCTTTGTTCGTTTCTTCGTTTCTTTCTTCGTTTCTCCATTTCTTTCTTCGTTTCTCCGTTTCTTTCTTCGTTTCTCTATTTATTTCTCCATTTCTCCGTTTCTTTGTTCGTTTCTCCGTTTCTTTGTTCGTTGCTCCATTTATTTCACCGTGTCTTCGTTTCTTTGTTCGTTTCTCCATTTCTTTGATCGTTTCTCCGTTTCATCCTTCGTTCCTCCGTATCTTTCTTCGATTCTCCGTTTACTTCTTCGTTTCTACATTTATTTCTCCGTTTCTCTGTTTCTTTGTTCGTTTCTCCGTTTATTTCTCCGTTTCTCCGTTTCTTTGTTCGTTTCTCCGTTTTTTTGTTCGTTTCTTCGTTTCTTTGTTCGTTTCTTCGTTTCTTTCTACGTTTCTCCATTTCTTTCTTCGTTTCTCCGTTTCTTTCTTCGTTTCTCCATTTATTTCTCCGTTTCTCCGTTTCTTTGCTCGTTTCTCCGTTTCTTTCTTCGTTTCTCCGTTTCTTTCTTCGTTTTTCCGTTTCTTTCTTCGTTTCTCCGTCTCTTTCTGCGTTTCTCGGTTTATTTCTTCGTTCCTCCGTTTCTTTCTTCGTTTCTTCGCTTCTATCTTCGTTTCTCAGTTTCTTTCTTCGTTTCTCCGTTTCTTTCTTCGTTTCTCCGTTTCATTGTTTGTTTCTCCGTTTCTCGGTTTATTTCTTCGTTTCTCCATTAATTTCTCCGATTCTCCGTTTCTTCGTTTCTTTCTTCGTTACTACGTTTCTTTCTTCATTTCTCCGTTTCTTTCTTCGTTTCTCCGTTTCTTTCTTCGTTACTCCGTTTATTTCTTCGTTTCTCCATTGATTTCTCTGATTCTCCGTTTCTTTCTTCGTTTCTCAGTTTCTTTCTTCGTTTCTCCGTTTCTTTCTTCGTTTCTCCGTTTCTTCCTTCGTTTCTCCGTTTCTTCCTTCGTTTCTTCGTTTCTCCGTTTCTCCGTTTCTCTGTTTCTCCGTTTCTCCGTTTCTCCGTTTCTCCGTTTCTCCGTTCCTCCGTTTCTCCGTTTCTCCGTTTCGATTAAATGATTATAATGGTTATGATTTCTATTATAAATCATTTGAGCTATAGTTAAATTATACTCTAATGCTCTAAATACATATTTAATATATTTTTTAATCTCTTTAGCCTCCAGAAGAATTTTATTTATACTATTTTCTGTATATAATAATTTACACAGGATCGGAAATAAATCTAATTATTTATTTATGATAATTATTTTTTATTCACTTATTTTACCAAAAATTTCGATTCTTCATGTATTAATCAAATGTTAAATTGATATATCTCATAGACAGTTATTACTTTCCATGTTTTAAAACTTTAAGAAACATCTCTTTACTTTGAAGTTCGATCAAAATTAATTGCTAGAGGCGAATCAATCATTTTTAAAACATAAATAAGGTGCACATTGTTCGATCAATATAGGGAACATGCGTAAATGTTAATAACAATCGCTGAAATGAACAAACATTCACTGAAATCGTTCGCCTTCGCAGACTTCGCTATATCTTGACATTTATTTATCATAGTTATTAACAACCGTCGTTGGACGGTAGATTAAACAATTTTTGACAATGTTTCGGTATAAAAAGCCATCAATTTCTTGAAATATTTGGTTAGATCGAACAAATACGATCGAAGAAGCCGTGGGATAAAATAAATGAATATTTCTCTACATATCGGAATTATAGTTTGTATGTATGCAAATATATTCTGAACCCGCAATTACAAATCCCCGTAACGTGGTAATTACATGGGTTGCCATCTATTGGAGAAAGGGTTAAACTACACTTAAGGGGTGAAAACACCTGGCGGAGAAACGCTCAAGTTTGTCGAGGAATTGTTCTAATTTCCACAAATAGATGGCGCGACAAGTACAATTTACCGACATTAGAGATAAGTATTTCCATTTGTATGATATTCCCTACCGTGCGATAAAATAAATAAATTCTTTTGTACAAACTTTTGTATGTTTCACCTTTCGAATAAATGTAAAATTAAACCTTCCACGGTAAATTTTATTCTTGAATTTATTAATGTTTCTAGGACGATTTATTTCAGTATAAACTGTGCTATAGGTGGGAAATTTGTGTACATAATAATTATTGAGTATAAAATAATTTTTCTTTTGTAAGATGTTAATATATTAAATAAGGAAGAAGAGTTAATCTTTATTATTTTAAATATAAAAATTAAAATTAAAGAAATTATTGAATATAAAATGAAATATGTTGAAATTGTATTTTTCTTAATTATTAATAAAATAACTATAATAGATGTTTGTATAACAGATGAATATCCTATAATTATTATGATTGATTTTTTTGTTTATGCAAATGATAGGGGCAATAATTACATTAATTAGGCAAATAAAATAAATTTCATGAATAAATTTTAATATGAATTCTATAATAATTATAAGGATTAATTTTATTAAAGTTATCATAAAGAATAGATTAATTGAATTTAATGAATAAATTAAAGAAATGAATCGAACATTTAAAGAGAACATCCCAATTTTTACGATAAGTGAAAAAAAGTAATTATTATAAATAAATAATTAGATTTATTTCCGATTCTGTGTAAATTATTATATATAGTAAATAGTATAAATGAAATTCTTCTGGAGGCGAAAGTGGTTAAAAAATATATTAAATATGTATTTAGAGTATTAGTGCCTAATTCAACTATAGATCAAATGATTTATAATATAAAGTATAAATATTATAATCATTTAATCAAAACGGAGAAACGGAGAAACGGAGAAACGATGAAACGAACAAAGAAGCGGAGAAACGAAGAAAGAAACGGAGAAACGAAGAAAGAAACGGAGAAACCAAGAAAGAAACGGAGAAACGAAGAAAGAAACGGAGAAACGGAGAAATAAATGGAGAAACAAAGAAATAAACGGAGAAACGAAGAAAGAAACGGAGAAACGAAGAAAGAAACGGAGAAACGAAGAAAGAAACGGAGTAACGAAGAAAGAAACGAAGAAAGAAACGGAGAATCGGAGAAATAAATGGAGAAACGTAGGAATAAACCGAGAAACGGAGAAAGAAACGGAGAAGCGAACAAAGAAACGGAGAAACGAAGAAAGAAACGGAGAAACGAACAAAGAAGCGGAGAAACGAGCAAAGAAACGGAGAAACGAACAAAGAAACGGAGAAACGGTGAAATAAATGGAGAAACGAAGAAATAAACGGAGAAACGTAGAAAGAAACGGAGAAACGAACAAAGAAACGGAGAAACGAAGAAAGAAACGGAGAAACGGAGAAATAAATGGTGAACCGAAGAAATAAACGGAGAAACGAAGAAGGAAACGGAGAAGCGAACAAAGAAACTGAGAAACGAACAAAGAAACGCAGAAACGAAGAATGAAACGGAGAAACGAAGAAATAAACGGAGAAATGAAGAAAGAAACGGAGAAACAAAGAAAGAAACGGAGAAACGAAGAAAGAAACGGAGAAACGAAGAAAGAAATGGAGAAACGAAGAAAGAAACGGAGGAACGAAGAAAGAAAAGGAGAAACGGAGAAATAAATGGAGAAACGAAGAAATAAACGGAGAAACGAAGAAGGAAATGGAGAAACGAAGAAAGGAACGAAGAAACGAACAAAGAAACGGAGAAACGAACAAAGAAACGGAGAAACGAACAAAGAAACGGAGAAACGATGAAAGAAACGGAGAAACGAAGAAGGAAACGGAGAAGCGAACAAAGAAACTGAGAAACGAACAAAGAAACGCAGAAACGAAGAATGAAACGGAGAAACGAAGAAATAAACGGAGAAATGAAGAAAGAAACGGAGAAACAAAGAAAGAAACGGAGAAACGAAGAAAGAAACGGAGAAACGAAGAAAGAAACGGAGAAACGAAGAAAGAAACGGAGAAACAAAGAAAGAAACGGAGAAACGAAGAAAGAAACGGAGGAACGAAGAAAGAAAAGGAGAAACGAAGAAAGAAACGGAGGAACGAAGAAAGAAAAGGAGAAACGGAGAAATAAATGGAGAAACGAAGAAATAAACGGAGAAACGAAGAAGGAAATGGAGAAACGAAGAAAGGAACGAAGAAACGAACAAAGAAACGGAGTAACGAAGAAAGAAACGAAGAAACGAAGAAAGAACCGGAGAAACGGAGAAATAAATGGAGAAACGAAGAAATAAACCGAGAAACGGAGAAAGAAACGGAGAAACGAACAAAGAAACGGAGAAACGAAGAAAGAAACGGAGAAACGAAGAAATAAACCGAGAAACGGAGAAAGAAACGTAGAAACGAACAAAGAAACGGAGAAACGAAGAAAGAAACGACGAAACGAAGAAGGAAACGGAGAATCGGCGAAATAAATGGAAAAGCGAAGAAATAAACGGAGAAACGAACAAAGAAACGGAGAAACGAACAAAGAAGCGGAGAAACGAACAAAGAAACGGAGAAACGGAGAAATAAATGGAGAAACGAAGAAATAAATGGAGAAAGGAAGAAGGAAACGGAGAACGAAGAAAGAAACGGAGAAACGAAGAAAGAAACGGAGTAACGAAGAAAAAAACGAAGAAACGAAGAAAGAAACGGAGAATCGGAGAAAGAAACGGAGAAACGAAGAAAGAAACGGAGAAACGAAGAAAGAGACGGAGTAACGAAGAAAGAAACGAAGAAACGAAGAAAGAACCGGAGAAACGGAGAAATAAATGGAGAAACGAAGAAATAAACCGAGAAACGGAGAAAGAAACGGAGAAACGAACAAAGAAACGGAAAAACGAACAAAGAAACGGAGACACGAGAAAGACGCGGAGAAACGGAGAAATAAATGGAGAAACGGACAAAGAGACGGAGATCCGAAGAAAGAAACGGAGAAACGCAGAAAGAAACGGAGAAACGAAGAAAGAAACGGAGAAACGAAGAAAGAAACGGAGAAACGAAGAAAGAAACGGAGTAACGAAGAAAGAAACGAAGAAACGAAGAAAGAAACGGAGAATCGGAGAAATGAATGGAGAAACGAAGAAATAAACCGAGAAACGGGGAAAGAAACGGAGGAACGAACAAAGAAACGGAGAAACGAAGAAAGAAACGGAGAAACGAACAAAGAAACGGAGAAACGAAGAAAGAAACGGAGAAACGGAGATATAAATGGAGAAACGAAGAAATAAACGGAGAAACGAAGAAGGAAACGGAGAAACTAAGAAAGAAACGGAGAATCGAACAAAGATACGGAGAAACGAAGAAAGAAGCGGAGAAACGAAGAAAGAAACGGAGAAACGAAGAAAGAAGCGGGAAACGAAGAAAGAAACGGAGAAACGAAGAAAGAAACGAAAAAGGAAACGGAGAAACGAAGAAAGAAACAGAGAAACGAACAAAGAAACGAAGAAACGGAGAAACGAACAACGAAACGGAGAAACGAACAAAGAAACGGAGAAACGAACAAAGAAACGGAGAAACGAACAAAGAAACGGAGAAACGAACAAAGGAACGGAGAAACGATGAAAGAAACGGAGAAACGAAGAAGGAAACGGAGAAGCGAACAAAGAAACTGAGAAACGAACAAAGAAACGCAGAAACGAAGAATGAAACGGAGAAACGAAGAAATAAACGGAGAAATGAAGAAAGAAACGGAGAAACAAAGAAAGAAACGGAGAAACGAAGAAAGAAACGGAGAAACGAAGAAAGAAACGGAGAAACAAAGAAAGAAACGGAGAAACGAAGAAAGAAACGGAGGAACGAAGAAATAAAAGGAGAAACGAAGAAAGAAACGGAGAAACGAAGGAAGAAACGGAGAAACGAAGAAAGAAACGGAGAAACGGAGAATCGGAGAAATAAATGGAGAAACGAAGAAATAAACCGAGAAACGGAGAAAGAAACGGAAAAACGAACAAAGAAATGGAGAAACGAAGAAAGAAACGGAGAAAGAAACGGAGAAACGCAGAAATAAATGGAGAAACGAAGAAATAAACGGAGAAACGAAGAAAGAAACGGAGAAACGAAGAGAGAAACGGAGAAACGAACAAAGAAACGGAGAAACGAACAAAGAAACGGAGAAACGAAGAAAGAAACGGAGTAACGAAGAAAGAAACGAAGAAACGAAGAAAGAAACGGAGAAACGAAGAAAGAAACGGAGAAACGGAGAAATAAATGGAGAAACGAAGAAACGATGAAAGAAACGGAGAAACAGAGAAAGAAACGGAGAAACGAAGAAAGAAACGGAGAAACGAAGAAAGAAACGGAGAAAAGAAGAAAGAAACGGTGAAACGAAGAAAGAAACTGAGAAACGAAGAAAGAAACGCAGGATCGGAGAAATAAATGGAGAAACGAAGAAATAAACCGAGAAACGGAGAATGAAACGGAGAAACGAACAAAGGAATAGAGAAGCGAAGAGAGAAACGGAGAAACGAACAAAGAAACGGAGAAACGAACGAAGGAACGGAGAAACGAAGAAAGGCACGGAGTAACGAAGAAAGAAACGAAGAAGCGAAGAAAGAAACGGAGAATCGGAGAAAGAAACGGAGAAACGAAGAACGAAACGGAGAAACGAAGAAAGAAACGGAGAATCGGAGAAACGAAGAAAGAAACGGAGAAACGAAGAATGAAACAAAGAAAGAAACGGAGGAATAAATGGAGAAACGAAGATATAAACGGAGAAACGAAGAAAGAAGCGGAGAAACGAAGAAAGAAACGGAGAATCGGCGAAATACATGGAGAAACGAAGAAATAAACGGAGAAACGAAGAAGGAAACGGAGTAACGAAGAAAGAAACGAAGAAACGAAGAAAAAAACAGAGAATCGGAGAAATAAATGGAGGAACGAAGAAAGAAACTGAGAAACGAAGAAAGAAATGGAGAAACGAAGAAATAAACGGAGAAACGAAGAAAGAAACGGAGAAACGAAGAAAGAAACGGAGAAACGAAGAAAGAAACGGAGTAACGAAGAAAGAAACGAAGAAACGAAGAAAGAAGCGGAGAAACGAACAAAGAAACGGAGAAACGAACAAAGAAACGGAGAAACGAAGAAAGAAACGGAGTAACGAAGAAAGAAACGAAGAAACGAAGAAAGAAACGGAGAAACGAAGAAAGAAACGGAGAAACGGAGAAATAAATGGAGAAACGAAGAAATAAACGGAGAAACGAAGAAAGAAACGGAGAAACGAAGAAAGAAACGGAGAAATAAACGGAGAAACAAAGAAAGAAACGAAGAAACGGACAAATAAACGGAGATACGAAGAAATAAACGGAGAAATGAAGAAAGAAACGGGGAAACGAAGAAAGAAACGGAGAAACGAAGGAAGAAACGGAGTAACGAAGAAAGAAACGGAGTAACGAAGAAAGAAACGAAGAAACGAAGAAAGAAACGGAGAAACGAACAAAGAAACGGAGAAACAAAGAAAGAAACGGAGAAACGGAGAAATAAATGGAGATACGAAGAAATAAACGGAGAAACGAAGAAAGAAACGGAGAAACGAAGAATGAAACGGTGAAACGAAGAAAGAAACGGAGAAACGAATAAAGAAAGGGAGAAACAAGGAAAGAAGCGTAGAAACGAAGAAAGAAACGGAGAAACGAAGAAAGAAACGTAGTAACGAAGAATGAAACGAAGAAACGAAGAAAGTAACGGAAAAACGAACAAAGAAACGGAGAAACGAAGAAAGAAACGGAGAAACAAAGAAAGAAACGGAGATACGAAGAAAGAAACGGAGATACGAACAAAGAAACGGAGAAACGAAGAAAGAAACGGAGAAATGAAGAAAGAAACGAAGAAACGAAGAAAGAAACGGAGGAACGAAGAAATAAACCGAGAAACGGAGAAAGAGACGGAGAAACGAAGAAAGAAACAGAGAAACGAACAAAGAAACGCAGAAACGAAGAATCAAACGGAGAAACGAAGAAATAAACGGAGAAATGAAGAAAGAAACGGAGAAACAAAGAAAGAAACGGAGAAACGAAGAAAGAAACGGAGAAACGAAGAAACGAAGAAAGAAACGGGGAAACGAAGAAAGAAACGGAGAAACGAAGAATGAAACGAAGAAAGAAACGGAGGAATAAATGGGGAAACGAAGATACAAACGGAGAAACGAAGAAAGAAGCGGAGAAACGAAGAAAGAAACGGAGAATCGGCGAAATACATGTAGAAACGAAGAAATAAACGGAGAAACGAAGAAAGAAACGGAGTAACGAAGAAAGAAACGAAGAAACGAAGAAAGAAACAGAGAATCGGAGAAATAAATGGAGGAACGAAGAAAGAAACTGAGAAACGAAGAAATAAATGGAGAAACGAAGAAATAAACGGAGAAACGAAGAAAGAAACGGAGAAACGAAGAAAGAAACGGAGAAACGAAGAAAGAAACGGAGTAACGAAGAAAGAAACGAAGAAACGAAGAAAGAAACGGAGAAACGAACAAAGAAACGGAGAAACGAACAAAGAAACAGAGAAACGAAGAAAGAAACGGAGTAACGAAGAAAGAAACGAAGAAACGAAGAAAGAAACGGAGAAACGAAGGAAGAAACGGAGAAACGGAGAAATAAATGGAGAAACGAAGAAATAAACGGAGAAACGAAGAAAGAAACGGAGAAACGAAGAAAGAAACGGAGAAATAAACGGAGAAACAAAGAAAGAAACGGAGAAACGGACAAATAAACGGAGATACGAAGAATTAAACGGAGAAACGAAGAAAGAAACGGAGAAACGAAGGAAGAAACGGAGTAACGAAGAAAGAAACGGAGTAACGAAGAAAGAAACGAAGAAACGAAGAAAGAAACGGAGAAACGAACAAAGAAACGGAGAAACAAAGAAAGAAACGGAAAAACGGAGAAATAAATGGAGATACGAAGAAATAAACGGAGAAACGAAGAAAGAAACGGAGAAACGAAGAATGAAACGGTGAAACGAAGAAAGAAACGGAGAAACGAAGAAAGAAAGGGAGAAACAAGGAAAGAAGCGTAGAAACGAAGAAAGAAACGGAGGAACGAAGAAAGAAACGTAGTAACGAAGAATGAAACGAAGAAACGAAGAAAGTAACGGAAAAACGAACAAAGAAACGGAGAAACGAAGAAAGAAACGGAGAAACGAAGAAAGAAACGGAGATACGAAGAAAGAAACGGAGATACGAACAAAGAAACGGAGAAACGAAGAAAGAAACGGAGAAATAAACGGAGAAACAAAGATAGAAACGGAGATACGAAGAAAGAAACGGAGATACGAACAAAGAAACGGAGAAACGAAGAAAGAAACGGAGAAATAAACGGAGAAACAAAGAAAGAAACGGAGAATCGGACAAATAAACGGAGATACGAAGAAATAAACGGAGAAACGAAGAAAGAAACGGAGAAACGAAGAAAGAAACGGAGTAACGAAGAAAGAAACGAAGAAACGAAGAAAGAAACGGAGAAACGAACAAAGAAACGGAGAAACAAAGAAAGAAACGGAGAAACGGAGAAATAAATGGAGATACGAAGAAATAAACGGAGAAACGAAGAAAGAAACGGAGAAACGAAGAATGAAACGGTGAAACGAAGAAAGAAACGGAGAAACGAATAAAGAAAGGGAGAAACAAGGAAAGAAGCGTAGAAACGAAGAAAGAAACGGAGAAACGAAGAAAGAAACGTAGTAACGAAGAATGAAACGAAGAAACGAAGAAAGTAACGGAAAAACGAACAAAGAAACGGAGAAACGAAGAAAGAAACGGAGAAACAAAGAAAGAAACGGAGATACGAAGAAAGACACGGAGATACGAACAAAGAAACGGAGAAACGAAGAAAGAAACGGAGAAATGAAGAAAGAAACGAAGAAACGAAGAAAGAAACGGAGGAACGAAGAAATAAACCGAGAAACGGAGAAAGAGACGGAGAAACGAAGAAAGAAACAGAGAAACGAACAAAGAAACGCAGAAACGAAGAATCAAACGGAGAAACGAAGAAATAAACGGAGAAATGAAGAAAGAAACGGAGAAACAAAGAAAGAAACGGAGAAACGAAGAAAGAAACGGAGAAACGAAGAAACGAAGAAAGAAACGGGGAAACGAAGAAAGAAACGGAGAAACGAAGAATGAAACGAAGAAAGAAACGGAGGAATAAATGGGGAAACGAAGATACAAACGGAGAAACGAAGAAAGAAGCGGAGAAACGAAGAAAGAAACGGAGAATCGGCGAAATACATGTAGAAACGAAGAAATAAACGGAGAAACGAAGAAAGAAACGGAGTAACGAAGAAAGAAACGAAGAAACGAAGAAAGAAACAGAGAATCGGAGAAATAAATGGAGGAACGAAGAAAGAAACTGAGAAACGAAGAAATAAATGGAGAAACGAAGAAATAAACGGAGAAACGAAGAAAGAAACGGAGAAACGAAGAAAGAAACGGAGAAACGAAGAAAGAAACGGAGTAACGAAGAAAGAAACGAAGAAACGAAGAAAGAAACGGAGAAACGAACAAAGAAACGGAGAAACGAACAAAGAAACAGAGAAACGAAGAAAGAAACGGAGTAACGAAGAAAGAAACGAAGAAACGAAGAAAGAAACGGAGAAACGAAGGAAGAAACGGAGAAACGGAGAAATAAATGGAGAAACGAAGAAATAAACGGAGAAACGAAGAAAGAAACGGAGAAACGAAGAAAGAAACGGAGAAATAAACGGAGAAACAAAGAAAGAAACGGAGAAACGGACAAATAAACGGAGATACGAAGAATTAAACGGAGAAACGAAGAAAGAAACGGAGAAACGAAGGAAGAAACGGAGTAACGAAGAAAGAAACGGAGTAACGAAGAAAGAAACGAAGAAACGAAGAAAGAAACGGAGAAACGAACAAAGAAACGGAGAAACAAAGAAAGAAACGGAAAAACGGAGAAATAAATGGAGATACGAAGAAATAAACGGAGAAACGAAGAAAGAAACGGAGAAACGAAGAATGAAACGGTGAAACGAAGAAAGAAACGGAGAAACGAAGAAAGAAAGGGAGAAACAAGGAAAGAAGCGTAGAAACGAAGAAAGAAACGGAGAAACGAAGAAAGAAACGTAGTAACGAAGAATGAAACGAAGAAACGAAGAAAGTAACGGAAAAACGAACAAAGAAACGGAGAAACGAAGAAAGAAACGGAGAAACGAAGAAAGAAACGGAGATACGAAGAAAGAAACGGAGATACGAACAAAGAAACGGAGAAACGAAGAAAGAAACGGAGAAATAAACGGAGAAACAAAGATAGAAACGGAGATACGAAGAAAGAAACGGAGATACGAACAAAGAAACGGAGAAACGAAGAAAGAAACGGAGAAATAAACGGAGAAACAAAGAAAGAAACGGAGAAACGGACAAATAAACGGAGATACGAAGAAATAAACGGAGAAACGAAGAAAGAAACGGAGAAACGAAGAAAGAAACGGAGTAACGAAGAAAGAAACGAAGAAACGAAGAAAGAAACGGAGATACGAACAAAGAAACGGAGAAACGAAGAAAGAAACGGAGAAATAAACGGAGAAACAAAGATAGAAACGGAGAAACGAACAAAGAAACGGAGAAACGAACAAAGAAACGTAGAAACGTTTCTCCGTTTCTCCGTTTCTCCGTTTCTCCGTTTCTTGGTTTCTCCGTTTCTCCGTTACTGGGTTTCTCCGTTTCTCCGTTTCTCCGTTTCTCGGTTTCCCCGCTTCTCGGTTTCTCCGTTTCTCCGTTTCTCGGTTTCTCCGATTCTGGGTTTCTCCGTTTCTC
The DNA here is from genome assembly GCF_051014685.1 of Ptiloglossa arizonensis. NCBI lineage: Eukaryota > Metazoa > Arthropoda > Insecta > Hymenoptera > Colletidae > Ptiloglossa > Ptiloglossa arizonensis. The sequence continues at coordinate 3,604,479 of NC_135051.1, read as the reverse complement.
CGTTTCTCCGTTTCTCGGTTTCTCCGTTTCTCCGTTTCTCCGTTTCGCGGTTTCTCAGTTTCTCAGTTTCTCAGTTTCTCCGTTCCTGTGTTCGTTTCTCCGTTTCTTTCTTCGTTTCTCCGTTTCTTTGTTCATTTCTCCGTTTCTTTCTCCGTTTCTCGGTTTATTTCTTCGTTTCTCCATTTATTTCTCCGTTTCTGCGTTTCTTTCTTCGTTACTCCGTTTCTTTCTTCGTTTCTCCGTTTCTTTCTTCGTTTCTGCGTTTCTTTCTTCGTTTCTCCGTTTCTTTCTTCGTTTCTCCGTTTCTTTCTTCGTTTCTTCGTTTCTTTCTTCGTTACTCCGTTTCTTTCTTCGTTACTCCGTTTGTTTCTTCGTTTCTCCGTTTCTTTCTTAGTTTCTCCGTTTCTTTCTTCGTTTCTCCGTTTCTTTCTTCGTTTCTCCGTTTATTTCTTCGTTTCTCCGTTTGTTTCTTCGTTTCTTCATTTATTTCTCCGTTTCTCCGTTTCTTTCTTCTTTTCTCAGTTTCTTTCTTCGTTTCTCCGTTACTTTCTTCGTTTCTCCGATTCTTTGTTCGTTTCTCCGTTACTTTCTTCGTTTCTTCGTTTCTTTCTTCGTTACTCCGTTTCTTTCTTCGTTTCTCCGTTTATTTCTTCGTTTCTCCATTTATTTCTTCGTTTCTCCGTTTCTTTCTTCGTTTCACCGTTTCTTCCTTCGTTCCTTCGTTTCTCCGTTTCCCCGTTCCTCCGTTTCTCCGTTTCTCCGTTTCTCCGTTTCGATTAAATGAATATAATAGTTATAATTTCTATTATAAATCATTTGAGCTATAGTTAAACTATACACTAATACTCTAAATACATATTTAATAAATTTTTTAATCTCTTTAGCCTCCAGAAGAATTTTATTTATACTATTTACTGTATATAATAATTTACACAGAATCGGCAATAAATCTAATTATTTCTTTATAATAATTATTTTTTATTCACTTATTTTACCTAAAATTTCGATTCTTCATGTATTAATCAAATGTTAAATTGATATATCTCATAGACAATTATTACTTTCCATGTTTTAAAACTTTAAGAAACATCTCTGTACTTTGAAGTTCGATCAAAATCAATTGCTAAAGGCGAATCAATCATTTTTAATTCATAAATAAGATGCACATTGTTCGATCAATATAGGGAACATGCGTAAATGTTAATAACAATCGCTGAATTGAACAAACATTCACTGAAACCGTTCGCCTTCGCAGACTTCGCAATATCTTGACATTTATTTATCATAGTTATTAACAACCGTCGTTGGACGGTAGATTAAACAATTTTTGACAATGTTTCGGTATAAAAAGCCATCAATTTCTTGCAATATTTGGTTAGATCGAACAAATACGATCGAAGAAGCCGTGGGATAAAACAAATGAATATTTCTCTACATATCGGAATTATAGTTTGTATGTATGCTAATATTCTGACCCCGCAATTACAAATCCCTGTAACGTGGTAATTACATGCGTTCCCATCTATTGGAGAAAGGGTTAAACTACACTTAAGGGGTGAAAACACCTGGCGGAGAAACGCTCAAGTTTGCCGAAGAATTGTTCTAATTTCCACAAATAGTTGGCGCGACAAATACAATTTACCGACATTAGAGATAAGTATTTCCATTTGTATGATATTCCCTACCGTGCTATAAAATAAATAAATACTTTTGTACAAACTTTTGTGTTTCATCTTTCGAATCAATGTAAAATTAAACCTTCCACAGTAAATTTTATTCTTGAATTTATTAATGTTTCTAGGACAGTTTATTTCAGTATAAAGTGTGCTATAGGTGGGAAATTTGTGTACATAATAATTATTGAGTATAAAATAATTTTTCTTTTATAAGAGGTTAATATATTAAATAAGGAAGAAGAGTTAATCTTTATTATTTGAAATATAAAAATTAGAATTAAAGAAATTATTGAATATAAAATGAAATATGTTAAAAATGTATTTTTGTTAATTATTAATAAAATAACTATAATAGATGTTTGTATAACAGATGAATATCCTATAATTATTATGATTGATTTTTTTGTTTAAGCAAATGATAGGGACAATAATTACATTAATTAAGTAAATCAAATAAATTTCATTATTAAATTTTAATATGAGTTCTATAATAATTATAGGGATTAATTTTATTATTGTTATTATAAAGATTAGATTAATTCAATTTAATGAATAAATTAAAGAAATGAATCGGACATTTAAAGAGTACATCCCAATTTTTAAGATAAGTGAAAAGAAAAAAATTATTATAAATAAATAATTAGATTTATTTCCGATTCTGTGTAAATTATTATATATAGTAAGTAGTATAAATAAAATTCTTCTGGAGGCTAAAGAGATTAAAATATATATTAAATATGTATTTAGAGCATTAGTGTCTAATTTAACTATAGATCAAATGATTTATAATAGAAATTATAAATATTATAATCATTTAATCGAAACGGAGAAACGGAGAAACGGAGAAACGATGAAACGAAGGAAGAAACGGAGAAACGAAGAAAGAAACGGAGAAATGAAGAAAGAAACGAAGAAGGGAAGAAAGAAAAGGAGAAACGAAGAAATAAACCGAGAAACGGAGAAAGAAACGGAGAAACGAAGAAAGAAACAGAGAAACGAACAAAGAAACGCAGAAACGAAGAATGAAACGGAGAAACGAAGAAATAAACGGAGAAATGAAGAAAGAAACGGAGAAACAAAGAAAGAAACGAAGAAAGAAACGGAGAAACGAAGAGAGAAACCGAGAAACGAACAAAGAAACGGAGAAACGAACAAAGGAAAGGAGAAACGAAGAAAGAAACGGAGAAACGAAGAAAGAAACGGAGAAACGAAGAAATAAATGGAGAAACGAAGAAATAAACCGAGAAACGGAGAAAGAAACGGAGAAACGAACAAAGAAACGGAGAAACGAAGAGAGAAACCGAGAAACAAACAAAGAAATGGAGAAACGAGCAAAGGAAAGGAGAAACGAAGAAAGAAACGGAGAAACGGAGAAATAAATGGAGAAACGAAGAAATAAACGGAGAAACGAAGAAAGAAACGGAGAAACGAAGAAAGAAACGGAGAAACAAACAAAGGAACGGAGAAACGAAGAAATAAACCGAGAAACGGAGAAAGAAACGTAGAAACGAAGAAAGAAACGGAGAAAGGAAGAAATAAGTGGAGAAACAAAGAAATAAACCGAGAAACGGAGAAACGAACAAAGAAACGGAGAAACGAACAAAGAAACGGAGAAACGAAGAGAGAAACCGAGAAACGAACAAGGAGACGGAGAAACGAACAAAGAAACGGAGAAGCGAACAAAGGAAACGAGAAACGAAGAAAGAAACGGAGAAACGGAGAAATAAATGGAGAAACGACGAAATAAACGGAGAAACGAAGAAAGAAACGGAGAAACGAAGAATGAAACGGAGAAACGGAGAAATAAATGGAGAAACGAAGAAAGAAACGGAGAAATGAAGAAGGAAACGAAGAAACGAAGAAAGAAACGGAGAAACGAAGAAATAAACCGAGAAACGGAGAAAGAAACGGAGAAACGAAGAAAGAAACAGAGAAACGAACAAAGAAACGCAGAAACGAAGAATGAAACGGAGAAACGAAGAAATAAACGGAGAAATGAAGAAAGAAACGGATAAACAAAGAAAGAAACGAAGAAAGAAACGGAGAAACGAAGAGAGAAACCGAGAAACGAACAAAGAAACGGAGAAACGAACAAAGGAAAGGAGAAACGAAGAAAGAAACGGAGAAACGAAGAAAGAAACGGAGAAACGAAGAAATAAATGGAGAAACGAAGAAATAAACCGAGAAACGGAGAAAGAAACGGAGAAACGAACAAAGAAACGGAGAAACGAAGAGAGAAACCTAGAAACGAACAAAGAAATGGAGAAACGAACAAAGGAAAGGAGAAACGAAGAAAGAAACGGAGAAACGGAGAAATAAATGGAGAAACGACGAAATAAACGGAGAAACGAAGAAAGAAACGGAGAAACGAAGAAAGAAACGGAGAAACGAAGAAAGAAACGGAGCAACGAAGAAAGAAACGGAGAAACGAAGAAATAAATGGAGAAACAAAAAAATAAACCGAGAAACGGAGAATCGAACAAAGAAACGGAGAAACGAACAAAGAAACGGACAAACGAAGAGAGAAACCGAGAAACGAACAAGGAAACGGAGAAACGAACAAAGAAACGGAGAAACGAAGAATGAAACGGAGAAACGGAGAAATAAATGGAGAAACGAAGAAATAAACGGAGAAACAAAGAAAGAAACGGAGAAACGAAGAAAGAAACGGCGAAACGAAGATAGAAACGGAGTAACCAAGAAAGAAACGAAGAAACGAAGAAAGAAACGGAGAACCGGAGAAATAAATGGAGAAACGAAGAAATAAACCGAGAAACAGAGAAAGAAACGGAGAAACGAACATAGAAACGGAGAAACGTAGAAAGAAACGGAGAAACGAAGAATGAAACGGAGAAACGAAGAAAGAATCGGAGAAATAAATGGAGAAACGAAGATATAAACGGAGAAACGAAGAAAGAAACGGAGAAACGAAGAAACGATGAAAGAAACGGAGAAACGAAGAAAGAAACGGAGAAACGAAGAAAGAAACGGAGAAACGAAGAAAGAAACGGAGAAACGGAGAAACGAAGAGAGAAACGAAGAGAGAAACGGAGAAACGAACAAAGAAACGGAGAAACGAACAAAGAAACGGAGAAACGAACAAAGAAACGGAGAAACGAAGAAAGAAACGGAGAAACGAACAAAGAAGCGGAGAAACGAACAAAGAAACGGAGAAACGAAGAAAGAAACGGAGAAACGAAGAAAGAAACGAAGAAAGAAACGGAGAAACGAAGAAAGGAACGAAGAAACGGAGAAACGAACAAAGACACGGAGAAACGAAGAAAGAAACGGAGAAACGGAGAAATAAATGGAGAAACGAAGAAATAAACGGAGAAACGAAGAAAGAAACGGAGAAACGAAGAAAGAAACGGAGAAACGAAGAAAGAAACGGAGAAACGAAGAAAGAAACGGAGTAACCAAGACAGAAACGAAGAAAGAAACGGGGAATCGGAGAAATAAATGGAGTAACGAACAAATAAACCGAGAAGCGGAGAAAGAAACGGAGAAACGTACAAAGAAACGGAGAAACGTAGAAAGAAACGGAGAAACGAAGAATGAAACGGAGAAACGAAGAAAGAAACGGAGAAACGAAGAAAGAAACGGAGAAACGAAGAAAGTAACGGAGAAACGAAGAGAGAAACGGAGAAACGAACAAAGAAATGGAGAAACGAACAAAGGAAAGGAGAAACGAAGAAAGAAACGGAGAATCGGAGAAATAAATGGAGAAACGACGAAATAAACGGAGAAACGAAGAAAGAAACGGAGAAACGAAGAAAGAAACGGAGAAACGAAGAAAGAAACGGAGAAACGAAGAAAGAAACGGAGCAACGAAGAAAGAAACGGAGAAACGAAGAAATAAATGGAGAAACAAAAAAATAAACCGAGAAACGGAGAATCGAACAAAGAAACGGAGAAACGAACAAAGAAACGGAGAAACGAAGAGAGAAACCGAGAAACGAACAAGGAAACGGAGAAACGAACAAAGAAACGGAGAAACGAAGAATGAAACGGAGAAACGGAGAAATAAATGGAGAAACGAAGAAATAAACGGAGAAACGAAGAAAGAAACGGAGAAACGAAGAAAGAAACGGAGAAACGAAGATAGAAACGGAGTAACCAAGAAAGAAACGAAGAAACGAAGAAAGAAACGGAGAACCGGAGAAATAAATGGAGAAACGAAGAAATAAACCGAGAAACAGAAAAAGAAACGGAGAAACGAACATAGAAACGGAGAAACGTAGAAAGAAACGGAGAAACGAAGAATGAAACGGAGAAACGAAGAAAGAAACGGAGAAACGAAGAAAGAAACGGAGAAACGAAGAAAGAAACGGAAAAACGAAGAAAGTAACGGAGAAACGAACAGAGAAACGGAGAAACGAAGAAAGAAACGAAGAAAGAAACGGAGAAACGAAGAAAGGACCGAAGAAACGAAGAAATAAACCGAGAAACGGAGAAAGAAACGTAGAAACGAAGAAAGAAACGGAGAAACGAAGAAATAAATGGAGAAACAAAGAAATAAACCGAGAAACGGAGAAACGTACAAAGAAACGGAGAAACGAAGAGAGAAACCGAGAAACGAACAAGGAGACGGAGAAACGAACAAAGAAACGGAGAAGCGAACAAAGGAAAGGAGAAACGAAGAAAGAAACGGAGAAACGGAGAAATAAATGGAGAAACGACGAAATAAACGGAGAAACGAAGAAAGAAACGGAGAAACGAAGAATGAAACGGAGAAACGGAGAAATAAATGGAGAAACGAAGAAAGAAACGGAGAAATGAAGAAAGAAACGAAGAAACGAAGAAAGAAACGGAGAAACGAAGAAATAAACCGAGAAACGGAGAAAGAAACGGAGAAACGAAGAAAGAAACAGAGAAACGAACAAAGAAACGCAGAAACGAAGAATGAAACGGAGAAACGAAGAAATAAACGGAGAAATGAAGAAAGAAACGGAGAAACAAAGAAAGAAACGAAGAAAGAAACGGAGAAACGAAGAGAGAAACCGAGAAACGAACAAAGAAACGGAGAAACGAACAAAGGAAAGGAGAAACGAAGAAAGAAACGGAGAAACGAAGAAAGAAACGGAGAAACGAAGAAATAAATGGAGAAACGAAGAAATAAACCGAGAAACGGAGAAAGAAACGGAGAAACGAACAAAGAAACGGAGAAACGAAGAGAGAAACCGAGAAACGAACAAAGAAATGGAGAAACGAACAAAGGAAAGGAGAAACGAAGAAAGAAACGGAGAAACGGAGAAATAAATGGAGAAACGACGAAATAAACGGAGAAACGAAGAAAGAAACGGAGAAACGAAGAAAGAAACGGAGAAACGATGAAAGAAACGGAGCAACGAAGAAAGAAACGGAGAAACGAAGAAATAAATGGAGAAACAAAAAAATAAACCGAGAAACGGAGAATCGAACAAAGAAACGGAGAAACGAACAAAGAAACGGACAAACGAAGAGAGAAACCGAGAAACGAACAAGGAAACGGAGAAACGAACAAAGAAACGGAGAAACGAAGAATGAAACGGAGAAACGGAGAAATAAATGGAGAAACGAAGAAATAAACGGAGAAACGAAGAAAGAAACGGAGAAACGAAGAAAGAAACGGAGAAACGAAGATAGAAACGGAGTAACCAAGAAAGAAACGAAGAAACGAAGAAAGAAACGGAGAACCGGAGAAATAAATGGAGAAACGAAGAAATAAACCGAGAAACAGAGAAAGAAACGGAGAAACGAACATAGAAACGGAGAAACGTAGAAAGAAACGGAGAAACGAAGAATGAAACGGAGAAACGAAGAAAGAAACGGAGAAATAAATGGAGAAACGAAGATATAAACGGAGAAACGAAGAAAGAAACGGAGAAACGAAGAAACGATGAAAGAAACGGAGAAACGAAGAAAGAAACGGAGAAACGAAGAAAGAAACGGAGAAACGAAGAAAGAAACGGAGAAACGAAGAAAGTAACGGAGAAACGAAAAGAGAAACGGAGAAACGAACAAAGAAACGGAGAAACGAACAAAGAAACGGAGAAACGAAGAAAGAAACGGAGAAACGAAGAAAGAAACGGAGAAACGAACAAAGAAGCGGAGAAACGAACAAAGAAACGGAGAAACGAAGAAAGAAACGGAGAAACGAAGAAAGAAACGAAGAAAGAGACGGAGAAACGAAGAAAGGAACGAAGAAACGGAGAAACGAACAAAGAAACGGAGAAACGAAGAAAGAAACGGAGAAACGGAGAAATAAATGGAGACACGAAGAAATAAACGGAGAAACGAAGAAAGAAACGGAGAAACGAAGAAAGAAACGGAGAAACGAAGAAAGAAACGGAGAAACGAAGAAATAAATGGAGAAACGAAGAAATAAACCGAGAAACGGAGAAAGAAACGGAGAAACGAACAAAGAAACGGAGAAACGAAGAGAGAAACCGAGAAACGAACAAAGAAATGGAGAAACGAACAAAGGAAAGGAGAAACGAAGAAAGAAACGGAGAAACGGAGAAATAAATGGAGAAACGACGAAATAAACGGAGAAACGAAGAAAGAAACGGAGAAACGAAGAAAGAAACGGAGAAACGATGAAAGAAACGGAGCAACGAAGAAAGAAACGGAGAAACGAAGAAATAAATGGAGAAACAAAAAAATAAACCGAGAAACGGAGAATCGAACAAAGAAACGGAGAAACGAACAAAGAAACGGACAAACGAAGAGAGAAACCGAGAAACGAACAAGGAAACGGAGAAACGAACAAAGAAACGGAGAAACGAAGAATGAAACGGAGAAACGGAGAAATAAATGGAGAAACGAAGAAATAAACGGAGAAACGAAGAAAGAAACGGAGAAACGAAGAAAGAAACGGAGAAACGAAGATAGAAACGGAGTAACCAAGAAAGAAACGAAGAAACGAAGAAAGAAACAGAGAACCGGAGAAATAAATGGAGAAACGAAGAAATAAACCGAGAAACAGAGAAAGAAACGGAGAAACGAACATAGAAACGGAGAAACGTAGAAAGAAACGGAGAAACGAAGAATGAAACGGAGAAACGAAGAAAGAAACGGAGAAATAAATGGAGAAACGAAGATATAAACGGAGAAACGAAGAAAGAAACGGAGAAACGAAGAAACGATGAAAGAAACGGAGAAACGAAGAAAGAAACGGAGAAACGAAGAAAGAAACGGAGAAACGAAGAAAGAAACGGAGAAACGAAGAAAGTAACGGAGAAACGAAGAGAGAAACGGAGAAACGAACAAAGAAACGGAGAAACGAACAAAGAAACGGAGAAACGAAGAAAGAAACGGAGAAACGAAGAAAGAAACGGAGAAACGAACAAAGAAGCGGAGAAACGAACAAAGAAACGGAGAAACGAAGAAAGAAACGGAGAAACGAAGAAAGAAACGAAGAAAGAGACGGAGAAACGAAGAAAGGAACGAAGAAACGGAGAAACGAACAAAGAAACGGAGAAACGAAGAAAGAAACGGAGAAACGGAGAAATAAATGGAGACACGAAGAAATAAACGGAGAAACGAAGAAAGAAACGGAGAAACGAAGAAAGAAACGGAGAAACGAAGAAAGAAACGGAGAAACGAAGAAAGAAACGAAGAAAGAAACGGAGAAACGAAGAAAGGAACGAAGAAACGGAGAAACGAACAAAGAAACGGAGAAACGAAGAAAGAAACGGAGAAACGGAGAAATAAATGGAGAAACGAAGAAATAAACGGAGAAACGAAGAAAGAAACGAAGAAACGAAGAAAGAAACGGAGAAACGAAGAATGAAACGGAGAAACGAAGAAAGAAACGGAGAAATAAATGGAGAAACGAAGATATAAACGGAGAAACGAAGAAAGAAACGGAGAAACGAAGAAACGATGAAAGAAACGGAGAAACGAAGAAAGAAACGGAGAAACGAAGAAAGAAACGGAGAAACGAAGAAAGAAACGGAGAAACGAAGAAAGAAACAGAGTAACGAAGAAAGAAACGAAGAAACGAAGAAAGAAACGGAGAAACGAAGAAAGAAACGGAGAAACGAAGAAAGAAACGGAGAAACGAAGAAAGAAGCGAAGAAACGAAGAAAGAAACGGAGAAACGAAGAAAGAAACGGAGATACGAAGAAAGAAACGGAGAAACGAAGAAAGAAACGGAGTAACGAAGAAAGAAACGAAGAAACGAAGAAAGGAACGGAGAAACGGAGAAACGAAGAAAGAAACGGAGAAACGAACAAAGAAACGGAGAAACGAAGAAAGAAACGGAGTAACGAAGAAAGAAACGAAGAAACGAAGAAAGGAACGGAGAAACGGAGAAACGAAGAAAGAAACGGAGAAACGAAGAATGAAACGGAGAAACGAAGAAAGAATCGGAGAAACGAAGAAAGAAACGGAGAAACGAAGAAAGAAACGGAGTAACGAAGAAAGAAACGAAGAAACGAAGAAAGGAACGGAGAAACGGAGAAACGAAGAAAGAAACGGAGAAACGAACAAAGAAACGGAGAAACGAAGAAAGAAACGGAGTAACGAAGAAAGAAACGAAGAAACGAAGAAAGGAACGGAGAAACGGAGAAACGAAGAAAGAAACGGAGAAACGAAGAATGGAACGGAGAAACGGAGAAACGAAGAAAGAAACGGAGAAACGAACAAAGAAACGGAGAAACGAACTAGGAAACGGAGAAACGGAGAAATAGATGGAGAAACGAAGAAACAAACGGAGAAGCGAAGAAAGAATCGGAGAAACGAAGAAAGAAACGGAGAAACGAAGAAAGAAACGGAGTAACGAAGAAAGAAACGAAGAAACGAAGAAAGAAACGAAGAAACGAAGAAAGAAACGGAGAACCGGAGAAATAAATGGAGAAACGAAGAAATAAACCGAGAAACAGAAAAAGAAACGGAGAAACGAACATAGAAACGGAGAAACGTAGAAAGAAACGGAGAAACGAAGAATGAAACGGAGAAACGAAGAAAGAAACGGAGAAATAAATGGAGAAACGAAGATATAAACGGAGAAACGAAGAAAGAAACGGAGAAACGAAGAAACGATGAAAGAAACGGAGAAACGAAGAAAGAAACGGAGAAACGAAGAAAGAAACGGAGAAACGAAGAAAGAAACGGAGAAACGAAGAAAGTAACGGAGAAACGAAGAGAGAAACGGAGAAACGAAGAGAGGAACGGAGAAACGAAGAAAGGAACGAAGAAACGGGGAAACGAACAAAGAAACGGAGAAACGAAGAAAGAAACGGAGAAACGGAGAAATAAATGGAGAAACGAAGAAATAAACGGAGAGCGAAGAAAGAAACGGAGAAACGAAGAAAGAAACGGAGAAACGAAGAAAGAAACGGAGAAACGAAGAAAGAAACGGAGTAACCAAGACAGAAACGAAGAAACGAAGAAAGAAACGGGGAATCGGAGAAATAAATGGAGAAACGAACAAATAAACCGAGAAGCGGAGAAAGAAACAGAGAAACGAACAAAGAAACGGAGAAACGTAGAAAGAAACGGAGAAACGAAGAATGAAACGGAGAAACGAAGAAAGAATCGGAGAAACGAAGAAAGAAACGGAGAAACGAAGAAAGTAACGGAGAAACGAAGAGAGAAACGGAGAAACGAACAAAGAAATGGAGAAACGAACAAAGAAACGGAGAAACGAAGAAAGAAACGGAGAAACGAAGAAAGAAACGGAGAAACGAACAAAGAAACGGAGAAACGAACAAAAAAACGGAGAAACGAAGAAAGAAACGGAGAAACGGAGAAATAAATGGAGAAACGAAGAAATAAACGGAGAAACGAAGAAAGAAACGGAGAAACGAAGAAAGAAACGCAGAAACGAAGAAAGAAACGGAGAAACGAAGAAAGAAACAGAGTAACGAAGAAAGAAACGAAGAAACGAAGAAAGAAACGGAGAAACGAAGAAAGAAACGGAGAAACGAAGAAAGAAGCGAAGAAACGAAGAAAGAAACGGAGAAACGAAGAAAGAAACGGAGATACGAAGAAAGAAACGGAGAAACGAAGAAAGAAACGGAGTAACGAAGAAAGAAACGAAGAAACGAAGAAAGGAACGGAGAAACGGAGAAACGAAGAAAGAAACGGAGAAACGAACAAAGAAACGGAGAAACGAAGAAAGAAACGGAGTAACGAAGAAAGAAACGAAGAAACGAAGAAAGGAACGGAGAAACGGAGAAACGAAGAAAGGAACGGAGAAACGGAGAAACGAAGAAAGAAACGGAGAAACGAACAAAGAAACGGAGAAACGAAGAAAGAAACGGAGTAACGAAGAAAGAAACGAAGAAACGAAGAAAGGAACGGAGAAACGGAGAAACGAAGAAAGAAACGGAGAAACGAAGAATGGAACGGAGAAACGGAGAAACGAAGAAAGAAACGGAGAAACGAACAAAGAAACGGAGAAACGAACTAGGAAACGGAGAAACGGAGAAATAGATGGAGAAACGAAGAAACAAACGGAGAAGCGAAGAAAGAATCGGAGAAACGAAGAAAGAAACGGAGAAACGAAGAAAGAAACGGAGTAACGAAGAAAGAAACGAAGAAACGAAGAAAGAAACGGAGAAACGGACAAAGAAACGGAGAAACGAAGAAAGAAACGGAGAAACGGAGAAAGAGACGGAGAAACGAAGAAAGAAACGGAGAAACGAACAAAAAAACGGAGAAACGAAGAAAGAAACGGAGAAACGGAGAAATAAATGGAGAGACGAAGAAATAAACGGAGAAACGAAGAAAGAAACGGAGAAACGAAGAAAGAAACGCAGAAACGAAGAAAGAAACGGAGAAACGAAGAAAGAAACGGAGTAACCAAGACAGAAACGAAGAAACGAAGAAAGAAACGGGGAATCGGAGAAATAAATGGAGAAACGAACAAATAAACCGAGAAGCGGAGAAAGAAACGGAGAAACGAAGAAAGAAACGGAGTAACGAAGAAAGAATCGGAAAAACGAAGAAAGGAACGGAGAAACGGAGAAACGAAGAAAGAATCGGAAAAACGAACAAAGAAACGGAGAAACGAAGAAACGAAGAAAGAAACGGAGTAACGAAGAAAGAAACGAAGAAACGAAGAAAGAAACGGAGAAACGAAGAAAGAAACGGAGAAACGAAGAAAGAAGCGAAGAAACGAAGAAAGAAACGGAGAAACGAAGAAAGAAACGGAGATACGAAGAAAGAAACGGAGAAATGAAGAAAGAAACGGAGTAACGAAGAAAGAAACGAAGAAACGAAGAAAGGAACGGAGAAACGGAGAAACGAAGAAAGAAACGGAGAAACGAACAAAGAAACGGAGAAACGAAGAAAGAAACGGAGTAACGAAGAAAGAAACGAAGAAACGAAGAAAGGAACGGAGAAACGGAGAAACGAAGAAAGAAACGGAGAAACGAACAAAGAAACGGAGAAACGAACTAGGAAACGGAGAAACGGAGAAATAGATGGAGAAACGAAGAAACAAACGGAGAAGCGAAGAAAGAATCGGAGAAACGAAGAAAGAAACGGAGAAACGAAGAAAGAAACGGAGTAACGAAGAAAGAAACGAAGAAACGAAGAAAGAAACGGAGAAACGGACAAAGAAACGGAGAAACGAAGAAAGAAACGGAGAAACGGAGAAAGAGACGGAGAAACGAAGAAAGAAACGGAGAAACGAACAATGAAATGGAGAAACGTTTCTCCGTTTTTCCGTTTCTCCGTTTCTCCGTTTCACCGTTTCTCCGTTTCTCAGTTTCTCCGTTTCTCCGTTTCTCGATTTCTCCGTTTTTCCGTTTCTCGGTTTCTCCGTTTCTCCGTTTCTCCGTTTCTCCGTTTCTCGGTTTCTCGGTTTCTCCGTTTCTCCGTTTCTCGGTTTCTTCGTTTCTCCATCTATTTCTCCGTTTCTCCGTTTCCTAGTTCGTTTCTTCGTTTCTCCGTTTCCTTGTTCGTTTCTCGGTTTCTCTCTTCGTTTCTCCGTTTCTTTGTTCGTTTCTCCGTTTCTTTGTTCGATTCTCCGTTTCTCGGTTTATTTTTTTGTTTCTCCATTTATTTCTTCGTTTCTCCGTTTCTTTCTTCGTTGCTCCGTTTCTTTCTTCGTTTCTCCGTTTCTTTCTTCGTTTCTCCGTTTGTTTCTTCGTTACTCCGTTTCTTTCTTCGTTTCTCCGTTTATTTCTTCGTTTCTCCATTTATTTCTCCGTTTCTCCGTTTCTTTCTTCGTTTCTCCTTTCCTTTGTTCGTTTCTCCATTTCTTTGTTCGTTTCTCGGTTTCTCTCTTCGTTTCTCCGTTTCTTTGTTCGTTTCTCCGTTTCTTTCTTCATTTCTCCGTTTATTTCTTCATTTCTCCGTTTCATTCTTCGTTTCTGCGTTTCTTTGTTCGTTTCTCTGTTTCTTTCTTCGTTTCTCCGTTTCTTTCTCCGTTTCTCGGTTTATTTCTTCGTTTCTCCGTTTCTTTCATCGTTTCTCCGTTTCTTTGATCGTTTCTCCGTTTCTTCCTTCGTTCCTCCGTTTCTTTCTTCGATTCTCAGTTTATTTCTTCGTTTCTACATTTATTTCTCCGTTTCTCTGTTTCTTTGTTCATTTCTCCGATTATTTCTCCGTTTCTCCGTTTCTTTGTTCGTTTCACCATTTATTTCTCTGTGTCTTCGTTTCTTTGTTCGTTTCTCCGTTTCTTTGTTCGTTTCTCCGTTTCTTTGTTCGTTTCTTCGTTTCTTTCTTCGTTTCTCCGTTACTTTCATCGTTTCTCCGTTTCTTTGTTCGTTTCTCCGTTTCTTTGTTCGTTTCTCCGTTTTTTGGTCGTTTCTCCGTTTCTTCCTTCGTTTCTTCGTTTCTTCGTTTCTCCGTTTCTCCGTCTCTCCGTTTCTCCGTTTCTCCGTTTCTCCGTTTCTCCGTTTCGATTAAATGATTATAATGGTTATGATTTCTATTATAAATCATTTGAGCTATAGTTAAATTATACATTAATACTCTAAATACATATTTAATATATTTTTTAGTCTCTTTGGCCTCCAGAAGAATTTTATTTATACTATTTACTGTATATAATATTTTACACAGAATCGGAAATAAATCTAATTATTTATTTATAATAATTATTTTTTATTCACTTATTTTACCAAAAATTTCGATTCTTCATGTATTAATCAAATGTTAAATTGATATATTTCATGGACAATTATTACTTTCCATGTTTTAAAACTTTAAGAAACATCTCTTTACTTTGAAGATCGATCAAAGTCAATTGCTAGAGGCGAATCAATCATTTTTAATGCATAAATAAGATGCACATTGTTCGATCAATATAGGGAACATGCGTAAATGTTAATAACAATCGCTGAAATGAACAAACATTCACCGAAACCATTCGCCCTCGAAGATTTCGCAATATCTTGATGTTTGTTTATCATAATTGTAGTATCGGATTTTCGGCGTCCGCTTAGGCTTGCTTCGAGCGTAAGCCTAAACAAGATAACGTGCGCGGTTGGACTCGAGTTGAAGTAAACATTTAGCGCCGATCGGCCCGCTAGCTTTTCTGGAAGGCACGAGTATCCTTTACAAAGGGTCTTGTGCGCCGACCGAGCGTGAGAATGCATGGGGATGAAAGGAAATACATGTGGTTCGGAGAAAGTGAAGAGTGTTTAGAAAAGACGGGTGATTGGGATGGCCGAGCGTGGCCGAATGTCTGAAGTGAGAGAGACTGAGGATTGGAATGAAAGAGAATGAATGGGAATGACTATATAGAGCGCGAGAAGAACGTAGGAACACAGTATGACACAGTATGATATAGTATGACAAAGTATGACGACGAGAGTATGTCCGAAGAGTGTGTCGCGGACGGTATGACTAAAAAGACGATAAGACGAGACAACTAAAAGACGTTTCCAGCGAAACTAACCACTGACACTACATCTAACACTATCATCATTGTAATATATAATATTATTAAATATACTTTAATATACCACATCAGAGCAATAGTTATTTGGGGGCTCGTACGGGGATAAATCATTCAAAAGGATCTCTCCTCCAGAGATCCAAGTGATAAGAGGAGAGAACGAAACAACATAATTATTAACAACCGTCGTAGGATCATACATTAGACAATTATTAACAATGTCCTAGTATAAATAATGGCTTAAAATATCATTTCGTTGAAATATTCCTTGTTCGCGAAGGAATTCTTCCTTCAGATCCAACTGACATTCTCAAGGCTACACGTATCGATTATCGATTCACAAGTATTTATCGTGGTGATTTTTCTATCTAGAAAAGCGATTAATTGAATTTTGGCACTTTTGTGTAAAAAATAACACTTCTACGCGTATTGTGTAAATTATAAGAATTAAACAAATGTTAAATTAATGTATCTAATGAACAATTGTTAATTTCCGTGCTTTAAAACTATACGAAACACGTTTTAACGTGGAGTCTCGATCAAAATCAATTTCGATATGTTTCTTAATTAATTGCAATACATAAATAAGGTGCACATTGTTCGATCAATATAGGGAACATGCGTAAATGTTAATAACAATCGCTGAAATGAACAAACATTCACTGAAACCATTCGCCTTCGCAGACTTCGCAATATCTTGACATTTATTTATCATAATTATTAACAACCGTCGTTGGACCGTAGATTAAACAATTTTTGACAATGTTCCGGTATAAAAAGCCATCAATTTCTTGAAATATTTGGTTAGATCGAACAAATACGATCGAAGAAGCCGTGGGATAAAATAAATGAATATTCCTCTACATATCGGAATTATAGTTTGTATGTATGCAAATATATTCTGAACCCGCAATTACAAATCCCTGTAACGTGGTAATTACATGGGTTGCCATCTATTGTAGAAAGGGTTAAACTACACTTAAGGGGTGAAAACACCTGACGGAGAAACGCTCAAGTTTGTCGAGGAATTGTTCTAATTTCCACAAATAGATGGCGCGACAAGTACAATTTACCGACACTAGAGATAAGTATTTCCATTTGTATGATATTCCCTACCGGGCGATAAAATAAATAAATACTTTTGTACAAACCTTTGTATGTTTCATCTTTCGAATAAATGTAAAATTAAACCTTCCACGGTAAATTTTATTCTTGAATTTATTAATGTTTCTAGGACGATTTATTTCAGTATAAAGAGTGCTATAGGTGGGACATTTGTGTACATAATAATTATTGAGTATAAAATAATTTTTCTTTTATAAGAGGTTAATATATTAAATAAGGAAGAAGAGTTAATCTTTATTATTTTAAATATAAAAATTAAAATTAAAGAAATTATTGAATATAAAATGAAATATCTTAAAAATGTATTTTTGTTAATTATTAATAAAATAACTATAATAGATGTTTGTATAACAGATGAATATCCTATAATTATTATGATCGATTTTTTTGTTTAAGCAAATGATAGGGGCAATAATTACATTAATTAGGCAAATAAAATAAATTTCATTATTAAATTTTAATATGAGTTCTATAATAATTACAGGGATTAATTTTATTAAAGTTATTATAAAGAATAGATTAATTCAATTTAATGAATAAATTAAAGAAATGAATCGGACATTTAAAGAGTACATCCCAATTTTTAAGATAAGTGAAAAAAAAATAATTATTATAAATAAATAATTAGATTTACTTCCGATTCTGTGTAAATTATTATATATAGTAAATAGTATAAATAAAATTCTTCTGCAGGCTAAAGAGATTAAAAAATATATTAAATATGTATTTAGAGTATTAGTGTCTAATTTAACTATAGATCAAATGATTTATAATAGAAATTATAAATATTAAAATCATTTAATCGAAACGGAGAAACGGAGAAACGAAAAAAAACGAAGGCAGAAACCGAGAAACGAAGAAAGAAACGGAAAAATGAAGAAAGAAACGAAGAAACGAAGAAAGAAACGGAGAAACGAAGAAATAAACCGAGAAACGGAGAAAGAAACGGAGAATCGGAGAAATCAATGGAGAAACGAAGAAATAAACGGAGAAACGAACAAAGAAACGCAGAAACGAAGAATGAAACGGAGAAACGAAGAAATAAACGGAGAAATGAAGAAAGAAACGTAGAAACAAAGAAAGAAACGGAGAAACGAACAAAGAAACGGAGAAACGAAGAAAGAAACGGAGAAATAAATGGAGAAACGAAGATATAAACGGAGAAACGAAGAAAGAAACGGAGAAACGAAGAAACGATGAAAGAAACAGAGAAACGAACAAAGAAACGCAGAAACGAAGAATGAAACGGAGAAACGAAGAAATAAACGGAGAAATGAAGAAAGAAACGGAGAAACAAAGAAAGAAACGGAGAAACGAAGAATGAAACGGAGAAACGAAGAAAGAAACGGAGAAATAAATGGAGAAACGAAGATATAAACGGAGAAACGAAGAAGGAACCTGAGAAACGAAGAAAGAAACGGAGAATCGGAGAAATCAATGGAGAAACGAAGAAATAAACGGAGAAACGAACAAAGAAACGCAGAAACGAAGAATGAAACGGAGAAACGAAGAAATAAACGGAGAAATGAAGAAAGAAACGTAGAAACAAAGAAAGAAACGGAGAAACGAAGAAACGATGAAAGAAACGGAGAAACGAAGAAAGAAACGGAGAAACGGAGAAACGAAGAAAGAAACGGAGAAACGAAGAAAGAAACGGAGAAACGAAGAAGGAACCTGAGAAACGAAGAAAGAAACGGAGAAACAAAGAAAGAAACGAAGAAACGAAGAAAGAAACGGAGAAACGAAGAAAGAAAGGGAGAATCGGAGGAATAAATGGAGAAACGAACAAAAAACGGTGAAACGGAGAAACGGAGAAACGGAAAAACCGAGAAACGGAGAAACCGAGAGATGGAGAAACGGAGAAACGGAGAAACGGGGAAACCGAGAAACGGAGAAACGGAGAAACAGAGAAACCGAGAAACGGGGAAACGGAGAAACGGAGAAGCGGAGAAACGGCGAAACGAAGAAAGAAACGGAGAAACGAAGAAAGAAACGGTGTAACGAAGAAAGAAACGGAGGAACGGAGAAATAAATGGAGAAACGAAGAAGTAAACGGAGAAACGAAGAAAGAAACGGAGAAACGAAGAAAGAAACGGAGAAACGAAGAAAGAAACAGAGTAACGAAAAAAGAAACGAAGAAACGAAGAAAGAAACGGAGAAACGGTGAAATAAATGGAGAAACGAAGAAATAAACCGAGAAACGGAGAAAGAAACGGAGAAACGAAGAAATAAACCGAGAAATGGAGAAACAAACGGAGAAACAAACAAAGAAACGGAGAAACGAAGAAATAAACCGAGAAACGGAGAAAGAAACGTAGAAACGAACAAAGAAACGGAGAAACGGAGAAACGAACAAAGAAACGGAGAAACGAAGAAAGAAACGGAGAAACGAAGAAAGAAACGGAGAAACGGAGAAGTAAATGGAGAAACGAAGAAATAAACGGAGAAACGAAGAAATAAACGGAGAAACGAAGAAAGGAACGGAGAAACGAACAAAGAAACGGAGAAACGGACAAAGAAACGGAAAAACGGAGAAATAAATGGAGAAACAAACAAATAAACGGGGAAACGAAGAAAGAAACGCAGAATTGGAGAAATAAATGGAGAAATGAAGAAATAAACGGAGAAACGAACAAAGAATCGGAGAAACAAACAAAGAAACGGAGAAACGAACAAAGAAACGGAGAAACGAACAAAGAAACGGAGAAACGAACAAAGGAACGGAGAAACGAACAAAGAAACGAAAAAACGATGAAAGAAACGGAGAAACGAAGAAAGAAAGGGAGAATCGGAGGAATAAATGGAGAAACGAACAAAAAACGGTGAGACGGAGAAACGGAGAAACGGAAAAACCGAGAAACGGAGAAACCGAGAGACGTAGAAACGGAAAAACCGAGAATCGGAGAAACGGAGAGACGGAGAAACGGAGAAACGGAGAAACGGGGAAACCGAGAAACGGAGAAACGGAGAAACAGGGAAACCGAGAAACGGGGAAACGGAGAAACGGAGAAACGGAGAAACGGCGAAACGAAGAAAGAAACGGAGAAACGAAGAAAGAAACGGTGTAACGAAGAAAGAAACGGAGAAACGGAGAAATAAATGGAGGAACGAAGAAATAAACGGAGAAACGAAGAAAGAAACGGAGAAACAAAGAAAGAAACGGAGAAACGAAGAAAGAAACAGAGTAACGAAGAAAGAAACGAAGAAAGAAACGGAGAAACGAAGAAAGAAACGGAGAAACGGAGAAGTAAATGGAGAAACGAAGAAATAAACGGAGAAACGAAGAAATAAACGGAGAAACGAAGAAAGGAACGGAGAGACGAACAAAGAAACGGAGAAACGGACAAAGAAACGGAAAAACGGAGAAATAAATGGAGAAACGAACAAATGAACGGGGAAACGAAGAAAGAAACGCAGAATTGGAGAAATAAATGGAAAAATGAAGAAATAAACGGAGAAAGGAACGAAGAATCGGAGAAACAAACAAAGAAACGGAGAAACGAACAAAGAAACGGATAAACGAACAAAGAAACGGGAAACGAACAAAGAAACGGAGAAACGAAGAAAGAAACGGAGAAACGAACAAAGAAACCAAGAAACGGAGAAACGAACAAAGAAACGGAGAAACAAACAAAGAAACGGAGAAACGAACAAAGAAACGGAGAAACGAACAAAGGAACGGAGAAACGAACAAAGAAACGAAGAAACCATGAAAGAAACGGAGAAACAAAGAAAGAAACGAAGAAACGAAGAAAGAAACGGAGAAACGAAGAAAGAAAGGGAGAATCGGAGGAATAAATGGAGAAACGAACAAAAAACGGTAAAACGGAGAAACGGAGAAACGGAAAAACCGAGAAACCGAGAAACGGAGAAACCGAGAGACGTAGAAACGGAAAAACCGAGAATCGGAGAAACGGAGAGACGGAGAAACGGAGAAACGGTGAAACGGTGAAACCGAGAAACGGAGAAACGGAGAAACAGAGAAACCGAGAAACGGGGAAACGGAGAAACGGAGAAACGGAGAAACGGCGAAACGAAGAAAGAAACGGAGAAACGAAGAAAGAAACGGTGTATCGAAGAAAGAAACGAAGAAACGAAGAAAGAAACGGAGAAACGAACAAAGAAACGGAGAAACGAAGAAAGAAACGGGAAACGAAGAAAGAAACGGAAAAACGAAGAAAGAAACGGAGAAACGAAGAAAGAAACGGAGAAACGAACAAAGAAACGGAAGAACGAACAAAGAAACGAAGAAACGATGAAAGAAACGGAGAAACAAAGAAAGAAACGAAGAAACGAAGAAAGAAACGGAGAAACGAAGAAAGAAAGGGAGAATCGGAGAAATAAATGGAGAAACGAACAAAAAACGGTGAAACGGAGAAACGGAGAAACGGAAAAACCGAGAAACGGAGAAACCGAGAGACGGAGAAACGGAGAAACGGAGAAACGGGGAAACCGAGAAACGGAGAAACGGAGAAACAGAGAAACCGAGAAACGGGGAAACGGAGAAACGGAGAAACGGAGAAACGGCGAAACGAAGAAAGAAACGGAGAAACGAAGAAAGAAACGGTGTAACGAAGAAAGAAACGGAGGAACGGAGAAATAAATGGAGAAACGAAGAAGTAAACGGAGAAACGAAGAAAGAAACGGAGAAACGAAGAAATAAACCAAGAAACGGAGAAAGAAACGGAGAAAGTAACGGAGAAACGAACAAAGAAACGGTGAAACGAAGAAAGAAGCGGAGAAACGAACAAAGAAACGCAGAAACGTTTCTCCGTTTCTCCGTTTCTCGGTTTCTCCGTTTCTCCGTTACTCGGTTTCTCCGATTCTCGGTTTCTCCGTTTCTCCGTTTCTCGGTTTCTCCGTTTCTCCGTTTCTCTGTTTCTCGGTTTCTACGTTTCTCGGTTTCTCCGTTTCTCGGTTTCTCGGTTTCTCCGTTTCTCAGTTTCTCCGTTTCTCCGTTTCTCGGTTTCCCCGTTTCTCCGTTTCTCCGTTTCTCCGTTTCACCGTTTTTTGTTCGTTTCTCCGTTTCTTTCTTCGTTTCCCGTTTCTTTCTTCGTTTCTCCGTTTCCTTTTTCGTTTCTTTCTTCGTTTCTCCGTTTCTATGTTCGTTTCTCTGTTTCTTTGTTCGTTTCTCCGTTTCTTTGTTCGTTTCTCCGTTTCTTTGTTCGTTTCTCCGTTTCTTTCTTCGTTTCTCCGTTTCTTTCTTCGTTTCTCCGTTTCTTTGTTCGTTTCTCCGTTTCTTTCTCCGTTTCTCCATTTATATCTTCGTTTCTCCGTTTCTTTCTTCGTTTCTCCGTTTCTTTCTTCGTTTCTCCGTTTCTTTCTTCGTTTCTCCGTTTCTTCCTTCGTTTCTTCGTTTCTCCGTTTCTCCGTTTCTCCGTTTCTCCGTTTCTCCGTTTCTCTGTTTCACCGTTTTTTGTTCGTTCCTCCGTTTCTTTCTTCGATTCTTCGTTTCTCCATTTCTTTCTTCGTTTCTCCGTTTCTTTCTTCGTTTCTCCATTTATTTCTCCGTTTCTCCGTTTCTTTGTTCGTTTCTCCGTTTATTTGTTCGTTTCTCCATTCATTTCTCCGTTTCTCCGTTTCTTTGTCCGTTTCTCCGTTTCTTTGTTCGTTTCTCCGTTTCTTTCTTCGTTCCTCCGTTTCTTTCTTCGTTTCTCCGTTTCTTTCTTCGTTTCTTCGTTTCTTTGTTCGTTTCTCCGTTTCTTTGTTCGTTTCTCCGTTTGTTTCTTCGTTTCTCCATTTATTTCTCCGTTTCTCCGTTACTTTCTTCGTTTCTCCGCTTCTTTCTTCGTTTCTCCCTTTATTTCTTCGTTTCTCCATTTATTTCTTCGTTTCTCCGTTTCTTTCTTCGTTTCTCCGTTTCTTTCTTCGTTTCTCCGTTTCTTCCTTCTTTTCTTCATTTCTCCGTTTCCCCGTTTCTCCGTTTCTCCGTTTCTCCGTTTCTCTGTTTCTCCGTTTCGATTAAATGATTATAAAAGTTATAATTTCTATTATAAATCATTTGAACTATAGTTAAATTATGCACTAATACTCTAAGTACATATTTAATATATTTTTTAATCTCTTTATCCTCCAGAAGAATTTTATTTATACTATTTACTGTATATAATAATTTACACACAATCGGAAATAAATCTAATTATTTATTTATAATAATTATTTTTTATTCACTTGTTTTACCAAAAATTTCGATTCTACATGTATTAAGCAAATGTTAAATTAATATATCTCATAGACAATTATAACTTTCCATGTTTTAATACTTTAAGAAACATCTCTTTACTTTGAAGTTCGATCAAAATCAATTGCTAGAGGCGAATCAATCATTTTTAATGCATAAATAAGATGCACATTGTTCGATCAATATAGGGAACATGCGTAAATGTTAATAACAATCGCTGAAATGAACAAACATTCACTGAAACCGTTCGCCTTCGCAGACTTCGCAATATCTTGACATTTATTTATCATAATTATTAACAACCGTCGTTGGACCGTAGATTAAACAATTTTTGACAATGTTTCGGTATAAAAAGCCATCAATTTCTTGAAATATTTGGTTAGATCGAACAAATACTATCGAAGAAGCCGTGGGATAAAATAAATGAATATTTCTCTACATATCGGAATTATAGTTTGTATGTATGCAAATATATTCTGAACCCGCAATTACAAATCCCTGTAACGTGGTAATTACATGGGTTGCCATCTATTGTAGAAAGGGTTAAACTACACTTAAGGGGTGAAAACACCTGGCGGAGAAACGTTCAAGTTTGTCGAGGAATTGTTCTAATTTCCACAAATAGATGGCGCGACAAGTACAATTTACCGACATTAGAGATAAGTATTTCCATTTGTATGATATTCCCTACCGTGCTATAAAATAAATAAATACTTTTGTACAAACTTTTGTATGTTTCATCTCTCGTATCAATGTAAAGTTAAACCTTCCACGGTAAATTTTATTCTTGAATTTATTAATGTTTCTAGGACGATTTATTTCCGTATAAAGAGTGCTATAGGTGGGAAATTTGTGTACATAATAATTATTGTGTATAAAATAATTTTTCTTTTATTAGAGGTTAATATATTAGATAAGGAAGAAGAGTTAATCTTTATTATTTTAAATATAAAAATTAAAATTAAAGAAATTATTGAACATAAAATGAAATATGATAAAAATGTATTTTTGTTAATTATTAATAAAATAACTATAATAGATGTTTGTATAACAGATAAATATCCGATAATTATTATGATTGATTTTTTTGTTTAAGCAAATGATAGGGGCAATAATTACATTAATTAAGTAAATCAAATAAATTTCATTATTAAATTTTAATATGAGATCTATAATAATTATAGGGATTAATTTTATTAATGTTATTATAAAGAATAGATTAATTCAATTTAATGAATAAATTAAAGAAATGAATCGGACATTTAAAGAGTACATCCCAATTTTTAAGATAAGTGAAAAGAAAAAAATTATTATAAATAAATAATTAGATTTATTTCCGATTCTGTGTAAATTATTATATATAGTAAGTAGTATAAATAAAATTCTTCTGGAGGCTAAAGAGATTAAAATATATATTAAATATGTATTTAGAGCATTAGTGTCTAACTTAACTATAGATCAAATGATTTATAATAGAAATTATAAATATTATAATCATTTAATCGAAACGGAGAAACGGAGAAACGGAGAAACGATGAAACGACGGAAGAAACGGAGAAACGAAGAAAGAAACGGAGAAATGAAGAAAGAAACGGAGAAACGGAGAAACGAAGAAATAAATCGAGAAACGGAGAAAGAAACGGAGAAACGAAGAAAGAAACAGAGAAACGAACAAAGAAACGCAGAAACGAAGAATGAAACGGAGAAACGAAGAAAGAAACGGTGAAACGAAGAAATAAATGGAGAAACAAAGAAATAAACCGAGAAACGGAGAAACGAACAAAGAAACGGAGAAACGAACATAGAAACGGAGAAACGAAGAGAGAAACCGAGAAACGAACAAGGAAACGGAGAAACGAACAAAGAAACGGACAAACGAAGAATGAAACGGAGAAACGGAGAAATAAATGGAGAAACGAAGAAATAAACGGAGAAACGAAGAAAGAAACGGAGAAACGAAGAAAGAAACGGAGAAACGAAGAAAGAAACGAAGAATCGGAGAAATAAATGGAGGAACGAAGAAAGAAACGGAGAAATAAATGGAGAAACGAAGATATAAACGGAGAACCGAAGAAAGAAACGGAGAAACGAAGAAACGATGAAAGAAACGGAGAAACGAAGAAAGAAACGGAGAAACGAAGAAAGAAACGGAGAAACGAAGAAAGAAACGGAGAAACGAAGAAAGTAACGGAGAAACGAAGAAAGAAACGGAGAAACGAATAAAGATACGGAGAAACGAACAAAGAAACGGAGAAACGAAGAAAGAAACGGCGAAACGAAGAAAGAAACGGAGAAACGAACAAAGAAGCAGAGGAACGAACAAAGAAACGGAGAACCGAAGAAAGAAACGGAGAAACGAAGAAAGAAACGAAGAAAGAAATGGAGAAACGAAGAAAGGAACGAAGAAACGGAGAAACGAACAAAGAAACGGAGAAACGAAGAAAGAAACGGAGAAACGGAGAAATAAATGGAGAAACGAAGAAATAAACGGACAAACGAAGAAAGAAACGGAGAAACGAAGAAAGAAACGGAGAAACCGAGAAAGAAACGGAGAAACGAAGAAAGAAACGGAGTAACCAAGACAGAAACGAAGAAACGAAGAAAGAAACGGGGAATCGGAGAAGTAAATGGAGAAACGAACAAATAAACCGAGAAGCGGAGAAAGAAACGGAGAAACGAACAAAGAAACGGAGAAACGTAGAAAGAAACGGAGAAACGAAGAATGAAACGGAGAAACGAAGAAAGAAACGGAGAAATATATGGAGAAACGAAGATATAAACGGAGAAACGAAGAAAGAAACGGAGAAACGAAGAAACGATGAAAGAAACGGAGAAACGGAGAAAGAAACGGAGAAACGAAGAAAGAAACGGAGAAACGAAGAAAGAAACGGAGAAACGAAGAACGAAACGTAGAAACGAAGAAAGAAACTGAGAAACGAAGAAAGAAACGGACGATCGGAGAAATAAATGGAGAAACGAAGAAATAAACCGAGAAACGGAGATAGAAACGGAGAAACGAACAAAGGAACAGAGAAACGAAGAGAGAAACGGAGAAACGAACAAAGAAATGGAGAAACGAACGAAGAAACGGTGAAACGAACAAAGAAACGGAGAAACGGAGAAACGAACAAATAAACGGAGATACGAAGAAAGAAACGGAGAAACGAAGAAAGAAACGGAGAAACGAAGAAAGAAACGGAGAAACGAACAAAGAAGCGGAGGAACGAACAAAGAAACGGAGAAACGAAGAAAGAAACGGTGAAACGAAGAAAGAAACGAAGAAAGAAACGGAGAAACGAAGAAAGGAACGAAGAAACGGGGAAACGAACAAAGAAACGGAGAAACGAAGAAAGAGACGGAGAAACGGAGAAATAAATGGAGATACGAAGAAATAAACGGAGAAACGAAGAAAGAAACGGAGAAACGAAGAAAGAAACGGAGAAACGAAGAAAGAAACGGAGAAACGAAGAAAGAAACGGAGTAACCAAGACAGAAACGAAGAAACGAAGAAAGAAACGGGGAATCGGAGAAATAAATGGAGAAACGAACAAATAAACCGAGAAGCGGAGAAAGAAACGGAGAAACGAACAAAGAAACGGGGAAACGGAGAAAGAAACGGAGAAACGAAGAATGAAACGGAGAAACGAAGAAAGAAACGGAGAACTATATGGAGAAACAAAGATATAAACGGAGAAACGAAGAACGAAACGGAGAAACGGAGAAATAAATGGAGAAACCAAGAAATAAACGGAGAAACGAAGAAAGAAACGAAGAAACGAAGTAAGAAACGGAGATACGAACAAATAAACGGAGATAAGAAGAAAGAAACGGAGAATCGGAGAAATATATGGAGGAACGAAGAAAGAAACGGAGAAATAAATGGAGAAACGAAGATATAAACGGAGAACCGAAGAAAGAAACGGAGAAACGAAGAAACGATGAAAGAAACGGAGAAACGAAGAAAGAAACGGAGAAACGAAGAAAGAAACGGAGAAACGAAGAAAGAAACGGAGAAACGAAGAAAGTAACGGAGAAACGAAGAAAGAAACGGAGAAACGAATAAAGATACGGAGAAACGAACAAAGAAACGGAGAAACGAAGAAAGAAACGGAGAAACGAAGAAAGAAACGGAGAAACGAACAAAGAAGCAGAGGAACGAACAAAGAAACGGAGAAACGAAGAAAGAAACGGAGAAACGAAGAAAGAAACGAAGAAAGAAATGGAGAAACGAAGAAAGGAACGAAGAAACGGAGAAACGAACAAAGAAACGGAGAAACGAAGAAAGAAACGGAGAAACGGAGAAATAAATGGAGAAACGAAGAAATAAACGGAGAAACGAAGAAAGAAACGGAGAAACGAAGAAAGAAACGGAGAAACCGAGAAAGAAACGGAGAAACGAAGAAAGAAACGGAGTAACCGAGACAGAAACGAAGAAACGAAGAAAGAAACGGGGAATCGGAGAAATAAATGGAGAAACGAACAAATAAACCGAGAAGCGGAGAAAGAAACGGAGAAACGAACAAAGAAACGGAGAAACGTAGAAAGAAACGGAGAAACGAAGAATGAAACGGAGAAACGAAGAAAGAAACGGAGAAATATATGGAGAAACGAAGATATAAACGGAGAAACGAAGAAAGAAACGGAGAAACGAAGAAACGATGAAAGAAACGGAGAAACGGAGAAAGAAACGGAGAAACGAAGAAAGAAACGGAGAAACGAAGAAAGAAACGGAGAAACGAAGAACGAAACGTAGAAACGAAGAAAGAAACTGAGAAACGAAGAAAGAAACGGACGATCGGAGAAATAAATGGAGAAACGAAGAAATAAACCGAGAAACGGAGATAGAAACGGAGAAACGAACAAAGGAACAGAGAAACGAAGAGAGAAACGGAGAAACGAACAAAGAAATGGAGAAACGAACGAAGAAACGGTGAAACGAACAAAGAAACGGAGAAACGGAGAAATAAATGGAGGAACGAAGAAATAAACGAAGAAACGAACAAAGAAACGGAGAAACGAAGAAAGAAACGGAGAAACAAAGAAAGAAACGGTGAAACGAAGAAAGAAACGGAGAAACGAAGAAAGGAACGAAGAAACGGAGAAACGAACAAATAAACGGAGATACGAAGAAAGAAACGAAGAAAGGAACGGAGAAACGAAGAAAGAAACGGAGAAACGAACAAAGAAACGGAGAAACGAACAAAGAAGCGGAGGAACGAACAAAGAAACGGAGAAACGAAGAAAGAAACGGTGAAACGAAGAAAGAAACGAAGAAAGAAACGGAGAAACGAAGAAAGGAACGAAGAAACGGGGAAACGAACAAAGAAACGGAGAAACGAAGAAAGAGACGGAGAAACGGAGAAATAAATGGAGATACGAAGAAATAAACGGAGAAACGAAGAAAGAAACGGAGAAACGAAGAAAGAAACGGAGAAACGAAGAAAGAAACGGAGAAACGAAGAAAGAAACGGAGTAACCAAGACAGAAACGAAGAAACGAAGAAAGAAACGGGGAATCGGAGAAATAAATGGAGAAACGAACAAATAAACCGAGAAGCGGAGAAAGAAACGGAGAAACGAACAAAGAAACGGAGAAACGGAGAAAGAAACGGAGAAACGAAGAATGAAACGGAGAAACGAAGAAAGAAACGGAGAACTATATGGAGAAACAAAGATATAAACGGAGAAACGAAGAACGAAACGGAGAAACGGAGAATTAAATGGAGAAACCAAGAAATAAACGGAGAAACGAAGAAAGAAATGGAGAAGCGAAGAAAGAAACGGAGAAACGAAGAAAGGCACGGAGAAACGAAGAAAGGAACGAAGAAACGGAGAAAGGAACAAATAAACGGAGATACGAAGAAAGAAACGAAGAAAGAAACGGAGAAGCGAAGAAAGAAACGGAGAAACGAAGAAAGGAACGAAGAAACGGAGAAACGAACAAATAAACGGAGATACGAAGAAAGAAACGAAGAAAGAAACGGAGAAACGAAGACAGAGACGGAGAAACGAACACAGAAATGGAGAAACGGACAAAGAAACGGAGAAACGAAGAAGGAAACGGAGAAGCGAAGAAAGAAACGGAGGAACGAAGAAAGAAACGGAGAAACGAAGAAAGAAACGGAGAAACGAAGAGAGAAACGGAGAAACGAACAAAGAAACGGAGAAACGAACAAAGAAACGGAGGAACGACGAAATAAATGGAGATACGAAGAAATAAACGGAGAAACGAAGAAAGAAATGGAGAAACGAAGAAAGAAACGGAGAAACGAAGAAAGACACGGAGAAACGAAGAAAGGAACGAAGAAACGGAGAAACGAACAAATAAACGGAGATACGAAGAAAGAAACGAAGAAAGAAACGGAGAAACGAAGAAAGAATCGGAGAAACGAAGAAAGAAACGGAGAAACGAAGAAAGAAACTGAGAAACGAAGAAAGAAACGGAGAATCGGAGAAATAAATGGAGAAACGAAGAAATAAATGGAGAAACGGAGAAAGAAACGGAGAAACGAAAAAAGAAACAGTGAAACGAATAGAGAAACGGAGAAACGAACAAAGAAACGGAGAAACGAACAAAGAAACGCAGAAACGAAGAAAGAAACGGAGAAACGGAGAAATAAATGGAGAACCGAAGAAATAAACGGAGAAACGAAGAAAGAAACGGAGAAACGAAGGCAGAAACGTAGAAACGAAGAACGAAACGGAGAAACGGAGAAATAAATGGAGAAACCAAGAAATAAACGGAGAAACGAAGAAAGAAATGGAGAAACGAAGAAAGAAACGGAGAAACGAAGAAAGACACGGAGAAACGAAGAAAGGAACGAAGAAACGGAGAAGCGAACAAATAAACGGAGATACGAAGGAAGAAACGAAGGAAGAAACGGAGAAACGAAGAAAGAAACGGAGAAACGAAGAAAGGAACGAAGAAACGGAGAAACGAACAAATAAACGGAGATACGAAGAAAGAAACGAAGAAAGAAACGGAGAAACGAACAAAGAGAGGGAGAAACGAAGAAAGAAACCGAGAAACGGAGAAATAAATGGAGAAACGAAGAAATAAAACGAGAAACGAAGAAAGAAACGGAGAAACGAAGAAAGAAACGGAGAAACGAAGAGAGAAACGGAGAAACGGAGAAATAAATGGAGAAACGAAGAAATAAACGGAGAAACGAAGAAAGGAAAGGAGAAACGAAGAACGAAACGGAGAAACGAAGAAAGAAACGGAGACACGAAGAAAGAATCGGAGAAACAAAGAAAGAAACGCAGAAAAGAACAAAGAAACGGAGAAACGACGAAAGAAACGGAGAAACGAAGAGAAAACCGAGAAATGGAGAAAGAAACGGAGAAACAAACAAAGAAACGGAGAAACGAAGAAAGAAACGGAGAAACGAAGAAAGAAACGGACAAACGGAGAAATAAATGGAGAAACGAAGAAAGAAACGGGAAACGAAGAAAGAAACGGAAAAACGAAGAAAGAAACGGAGAAACGAACAAAGAAACGGAGAAACGAACAAAGAAACGAAGAAACGGAGAAACAAAGGAAGAAACGAAGAAATAAACCGAGAAACGGAGAAAGAAACGGAGAAGCGAACAAAGAAACGGAGAAACGAAGAAAGAAACGGAGAAACGAAGAAATAAACCGAGAAATGGAGAAACAAACGGAGAAACAAACAAAGAAACGGAGAAACGAAGAAAGAAACGGAGAAACGTACAAAGAAACGGAGAAACGAAGAAAGAAACGGAGAAACGAAGAAAGAAACCAAGAAACGAAGAAAGAAACGGAGAAACGAAGAAAGAAAGGGAGAATCGGAGGAATAAATGGAGAAACGAACAAAAAACGGTGAAACGGAGAAACGGAGAAACGGAGAAACGGAGAAACGGAGAAACGGAGAAACGGAGAAACCGAGAAACGGAGAAACGGAGAAACAGAGAAACCGAGAAACGGGGAAATGGAGAAACGGAGAAACGGAAAAACGGCGAAACGAAGAAAGAAACGGAGAAACGAAGAAAGAAACGGTGTAACGAAGAAAGAAACGGAGAAATAAATGGAGAAACGAAGAAATAAACGGAGAAACGAAGAAAGAAACGGAGAAACGAAGAAAGAAACGGAGAAACGAAGAAAGAAACGGAGAAACGAAGAAATAAACCGAGAAATGGAGAAACAAACGGAGAAACAAGCAAAGAAACGGAGAAACGAAGAAAGAAACGGAGAAACGTACAAAGAAACGGAGAAACGAAGAAAGAAACGGAGTAACGGAGAAATAAATGGAGAAACGAAGAAATAAACGGAGAAACGAAGAAAGAAACGGAGAAACGAAGAAAGAAACGGACAAACGTAGAAAGAAACGGAGTAACGAAGAAAGAAACGAAGAAACGAAGAAAGAAACGGAGAAACGGAGAAATAAATGGAGAAACGAAGAAATAAACCGAGAAACGGAGAAAGAAACGGAGAAACGAACAAAGAAACGGAGAAACGAAGAAAGAAACGGAGAAACGAAGAAATAAACCAAGAAACGGAGAAAGAAACGGAGAAAGAAACGGAGAAACGAACAAAGAAACGGAGAAACGAAGAAAGAAGCGGAGAAACGAACAAAGAAACGGAGAAACGTTTCTCCGTTTCTCCGTTTCTCGGTTTCTCCGTTTCTCCGTTACTCGGTTTCTCCGATTCTCGGTTTCTCCGTTTCTCCGTTTCTCGGTTTCTCCGTTTCTCGGTTTCTCCGTTTCTCCGTTTCTCCGTTTTTTGTTCGTTTCTCCGTTTCTTTCTTCGTTTCCCGTTTCTTTCTTCGTTTCTCCGTTTCCTTTTTCGTTTCTTTCTTCGTTTTTCCGTTTCCTTTTTCGTTTCTTTCTTCGTTTCTCCGTTTCTTTCATCGTATCTCCGTTTCTTTGTTCGTTTCTCCGTTTCTATGTTCGTTTCTCCGTTTCTTTGTTCGTTTCTCCGTTTCTTTTGTTTCGTTTCTCCGTTTCTTTGTTCGTTTCTCCGTTTCTTTGTTCGTTTCTCCGTTTCTTCGTTTCTTTGTTCGTTTCTCCGTTTCTTTCTTCGTTTCTCCGTTTCTTTGTTCGTTTCTCCGGTTCTTTGTTCGTTTCTCCGTTTCTTTGTTCGTTTCTCCGTTTCTTTCTTCGTTTCTCCGCTTCTTTGTTCGTTTCATCGTTTCTCCGTTTCTCCGTTTCGATTTAATGATTATATTATTTATAATTTCTATTATAAATCATTTGATCTATAGTTGAATTAGACACTAATACTCTAAATACATATTTAATATATTTTTTAACCACTTTAGCCTCCAGAAGAATTTTATTTATACTATTTACTATATATAATAATTTACACAGAATCGGAAATAAATCTAATTATTTATTTATAATAATTACTTTTTTTTCACTTATCTTAAAAATTGGGATGTACTCTTTAAATGTTCGATTCATTTCTTTAATTTATTCATTAAATTGAATTAATCTATTCTTTATAATAACTTTAATAAAATTAATCCCTATAATTATTATAGAACTCATATTAAAATTTAATAATGAAATTTATTTTATTTGCCTAATTAATGTAATTATTGCCCCTATCATTTGCTTAAACAAAAAAATCAATCATAATAATTATAGGATATTCATCTGTTATACAAATATCTATTATAGTTATTTTATTAATAATTAACAAAAATACATTTTTAACATATTTCATTTTATATTCAATAATTTCTTTAATTTTAATTTTTATATTTAAAATAATAAAGATTAACTCTTCTTCCTTATTTAATATATTAACCTATAATAAAGGAAAAATTATTTTATACTCAATAATTATTATGTACACAAATTTCCCACCTATAGCACTCTTTATACTGAAATAAATCGTCCTTGAAACATTAATAAATTCAAGAATAAAATTTATACTTTTAATAATTGTATATCGTTTTATAAGGTTAATTACATCATGAAATTATTTAAATATATCCTTCTTATATTTTTTCCCTTCAATTAAATAAAAAATATATAACAAAATTAACCTTAATTTTCTAAACTATTATCTATTTATAATTTTTTTAATATTTATATTTATATTTATAATATACTGATTGTACTAATTTTTAACATAATTAATATATGTATTCAACAAATCACAAAAATATTGGGATATTATATTTCATATCAGCTATATGATCTGGTATAATTGGTTCTTCTTTAAGGATACTAATTCGAATAGAATTAAATAGGCCAGGAACTTGAATTGATAACGACCAAATTTATAACTCAATTGTAACATCACATGCTTTTGTAATAATTTTTGTTATAGTTTTACCGTTTATAATCGGAGGATTCGGAAACTGAATAATTCCCTTAATAATTGGATCCCCTGATACAGCATTTCCCCGAATAAATAATATAAGATTGTGACTAATCCCCCCTTCATTATTACTTTTAATTCTTACAACACTATTATTCCCAGGCTCGGGAACTGGATGAACAATCTACCCTCCTTTGTCATCAAATCTTTATCACCCATCTTCATCTATAGACTTAACAATTTTTTCTTTGCATACTAGTATTGCAGGTATCTCTTCAATTATAGGATCTATTAATTTTATTGTTACAATTCTTAAAATAAAAAATAATGCTTTAAAATTCGATCAAATATCCTTATTTGCTTGGCCAGTATTAATTACTACAATTTTGCTTCTTCTCTCACTACCTGTATTAGCCGGAGCTATTACTATGTTATTAACAGACCGAAATTTAAATACTTCCTTCTTTGATCCTACTGGGGGAGGGGACCCAATTTTATTTCAACATTTATTTTGATTTTTTGAGCATCCTGAAGTCTATATTTTAATTTTACCCGGGTTTGGATTAATCTCCCATATCATTTTCAATGAAAGAGGGAAAAAGGAAACTTTTGGGAACCTAGGGATAGTTTATGCAATACTCGGAATTGGATTTCTAGGATTTATTGTGTGAGCACATCACATATTCACAGTAGGCTTAGATGTACACACACGAGCTTATTTCACTTCGGCAACTACAATCATTGCAATTCCCACAGGAATCAAAGTATTTAGATGACTAGCTACGTACTACGGGTCAAAACTTATTATTAATCCTTCTATTATTTGATAATTTGGCATTATTTTTTTATTTACAATAAGAGGATTAAGAGGAATTATATTATCAAACTCATCTATTGATATTATACTACATGATACATACTATGTTGTCTCTCATTTCCACTATGTACTGTCAATAGGAGCAGTATTTTCTATTATTGCTTCATTAATTCATTGATTCCCTTTATTCACAGGATTTACCCTAAATCAATTTTATCTTAAAACACAATTTTATATAATATTTATTGGGGTAAATATAACTTTTTTCCTTCAGCATTTTTTAGGAATGATAGGAATACCTCGACGTTATTCAGATTACCCGGATTCCTACTACTGTGAAAATTTATTATCATCTATTGGCTCAATAATTTCATTCAAAAGAATAATTTTACTCTTGTTTATTATATTGGAGAGATTTATAACTATATTTACATTTAATCAATCATCACTAGAATGACCCCAAAACTTTTCCCCAAAAGACCACTCATTCCTCTCTATTCCTCTAATTATTAAAAACAAATCTTAATATGGCAGATTAGTGCATGAATTTAAGATTCATTTATAAAATTTAATATTTTTATTAAAAATGTCCCATTGAAAAATAATTAATTTCCAAGACCCCAATTCGCCATATGCCGATAATTTAAATCTTTTTCACAACTTCACAATAATTATTATAATTATAATCTCTTCATTAACTCTAATAATTATATTAGATATTTTTACTAATAAATTTATCAATCGATTTTTACTTAAAAATCATCATATTGAAATTGTATGAACTTTACTCCCAATAATAATTTTAGGAGTAATTGCACTTCCTTCTTTAAAAACCCTATATTTTATTGATGAACTATGAATACCCGTATACTTAACAATCAAATCAATTGGGCACCAATGATATTGATCCTATGAATACCCAGAATTTAATAATTTAAATTTTGACTCCTATATAGATAAAGATTTAAATAATATTTACATTTTTCGTCTCCTAGACGTAGACAATCGAATAATTATTCCATCTAATACACTAATTCGAATATTAACAACATCAAACGACGTAATTCACTCTTGAACTGTTCCGTCTTTAGGCTTAAAAATGGACTCAGTACCAGGGCGAATTAACCAAATAAATTTAATTACTAATCGACCTGGAGTATTTTTCGGAAAATGTTCTGAAATCTGCGGAGCTAATCACAGATTTATGCCAATTGTTGTGGAAAGAACTAATTATTCAAACTTTATTAATTGAATTAACAACCAAAATTAAATTTTAACCTACTCATACAATATTTAATTAAATCAAATCATTAGATGTCTGACAAAAGAATTGATTTTTTAAATCAAATTATAGTAATAAATTACTTCTAATGATTAAATAAACTTAATAAAAATTAGTTAAATCTATAACATTAAATTGTCATTTTAAAATTATTAATCTCCTTTTATTAATTAATCGGGATTTGTTAATTTACCGTTTCCTATTTTAATCGCGTATAATTTATGTAATTTATTATTGAATGTTTAAAAAGTGTTACATGTTGCCATAAAAATGGATGGAATTTTATTAAATTATAGTATATCGATCACGACCTGTCAGAAAGCGAGTTTTCAATTTTGGAGAATTAATAGAGTTGCGTTATTTTAAAAGAAAAATTGTTATTTTACGTAAAAATTTGCTCCTTTATTAACGAATCAAAGAAATAGCCCAACCAGACAAATATAATCTTATCAGCTATATGCAAATCAAATTTCGCAAATAATACTGCGAAATAATTATTTCAGCATTGTTTCAACAATTTTTGTATTATTTTGTACCTGATAAATTTTATTCGTAATTAAAAAAGACGAGTAGTAAGAGGTTAACCTATTTGCATCCAAGCGCGGAATAATCCGCGAGTCGTGACTGTCAGCTATCACCGAGCGCGTAATAATACGCGAGTCGGGACTGTCAGCTATCACCGAGCGCGGAATAATCCGCGAGCCTACAACTCCCATTTTACCAGTTGCGACAGACCACGTTTAACCACTTTTGAGAACTTTTTGGTTCCATCAGTTTGATATACACCACTGTATTCTAAATAAGTTTTGCTCTTTTGTGAAAATCTTTCAAACTGCCACTATGAGTAAGTGCTGTCAATCTATATTTAAATTAAAGAAATCGAAATTTAGAAAACAATATTATTCGATAATTTAATCTAAAATTTAGTTACCCCAATGAGTTTTGAGTATCTCGATTCGGATTCAAGTATCGAGGCACAACATCCTAAAAAACGTTGCTGGAGAATCTCATCGAGTGATGATAGCGAAAATGAACAGTGCAGCAGTTTAATAAATCAAGAGTACGTGTGGAAAGCCGAAAATCATATTCCCATTATACATGATTTTTCAAGTGGAGGTGGAGCAACAGTAAATACACGAGGTTTGTCGAGAAGGGAGGTTTTTGAATTATTTTTCAACAAGGAGTTGATAACAAAAATAATTACAGAAACAAATAAATACGGCGCAAGCGACGCAGAGTTTATACCACTTGAAGGCGACGAATTAAAAGTATTTATTGCTTTAAATATTTTAATGAGTCTAGTTTCCAAGCCCACGATTCAAAGCTATTGGACTACCGATAAAAGTATAGAAACTCCGTATTTTAAGAATATTATGAGCCGTAACCGATTTATTTCTATCTCGAAAAATTTACATTTTTCTAGTAAAAATAATCCTAACGATCCACTGATCAAAATTCGAGAAGTCACTGAAATAGTAAAAAAAACTTTCGTTCGCATGCATGTCCCAAATAAAAACATTTCCATTGATGAATCACTGATGTCGTGTAGAAGTCGTTTGCATTATATACAATTTATTCGAACAAAACGTGCGAGATTTGGTGTCAAGTTTTATAAACTCTGTGATTCACAATCTCGATACATACACAATTTCAATATATATACAGGAAAAGATAAAACTGACTCGGGATCTGCTAGCACAAATGTTGTGATCAATTTGTTGAAAGAGAGTGAATTATTGTACAAGGGGTATTGCTTGCAAGGGGAAAC